>NC_052614.1:60536578-60715131 GCF_016545825.1 Eucalyptus grandis
TAACACAATGTCTACATTGCCATCTTGCGTTCTCTCACCAGTATATACACAAAGGAGAATACCGGAGGACATTGGGGCATCAACACAGCCTCGGTGGTGGAATCTGTGCTGGTCCCTATCTCTGGCTGACCTACAAACCATGGCAGCTCCGATGCCTGATGTGTCTGCATTGACAATTCACCATGAAGACAAGGACAAGATAATAGGTTGATTCGCCAAATGGAGCTTATCTTGGGGGTTCAATAATGTAAGGAGATTGTGAAACACCAAGTAGCCAATTAGTACTCTGCATCTTTAAGATGGTAGATTTTATGTTTGCAGATAGAAATTTTTGTTTCTTTTTTTCTTTAGCCTGATCACCCTGCCCTTCTTGCATTTGTGGTAGTTTAGTTTTTCGCTCTTCGCCACCTTCTATATCTCATTTCTCATCCTATTTGACGGTGTCTTTTTTTGATATTTTGATGCCATCGTGCTTCTTGATTTTATGTGAACAGATCTTCGCATCTCTCTTATTTCTGTATCTTTCATATATCATTCTACTTAAAACCGCCTTTCTAGTTACTTTGATCCACTACTTGCCAGCATCCAAATGGCCTTTTTGGATCTTGCAAATGTAAGCATTATCATGTTTATAACTTTCATTTACTACTTCGTAAGTGTGAACTTTCACAATCGCAACAAACTCAATTGTAAGAATTGTTAAAAAGAACTCTAGAGGTGTGGCGTGATATTTGTCTCATATATTTGCCCCCAAAAATTAATCCAAATTGGTCTCTTATGACCCATTTATTAAAACTAATTTTCGTTAGACAAAAAAAAAATCCAAAATTGATAACCCATAACACATTTACCCCAAATCAATATTCGTTAGCAGTTTGGAATATAATGTGGAGAGTAAAATTATATCAGAAGTACTAATTTTAGATTTTTCTTAAGACGAACATTAGTTTGGATATAAATCTAATTTGGAGTAAATATGTCATGAATTAATCCTTTCTTGAAATGCTAATAGCTTCCATTGACATATTCATAATTAATTTGGCCCAACTGAGAAACGATAATTACTCAGTGCATAGACAGTAAAATCAACATTTTTTTTGGCCGAGTAAACAATTTTCCCTCTCCGACCAAAAAAAAAATAAACAATTTTCCTCTTTCGGCAAAAACTCGTTCGTACTCGTAGTCTCGTAGTATATAATCCAAACGATGCGAGCCCCAAATTGCCCGGGTACCGCCATCATTTTTGACTGTCATAGCTGCGAACTTCATCCCCATTTTTTACTTCGGCATTCAACCACAGTTCTATATGCGCCAACAGAGTCCTGTTCTTCTAGTTTCGAAGGTATGCTTTACACTCTCATCGCTTGTTTTGATGCGAATTGTGAGGTTAATTTGACAGATGCAGAGCAGCTCAGTTCATGTCAAGGCACCCAGAAACCGACTTCACATGGACTGTGTTATCTCCGAAGATGTGTCGGATTAGCGATGAGTGTCGAATTCTCGATTTTGAGAGTTGGGTCTTGAGTGAAACGCGTTGGCGATTTTTGTATGGTGGAAAAGAACTGTTCTTTATTGATTTTTTGCAGTATTGGGAGCTTGAACATGGAGACGAGTCCAGCCGGCGAAGAACCCACCTCGTGGGACGAACGGTACAACATCAATTTGATGCCCTCCGAGTTGTTCCTCAAGTTTCGGAAAGAAATTCAGGGAATCCGAGTCGGTGTTAATCTGGAGGTGTTTCTTCTGATGTGCCTAAATTTTGCTTGCCTTTGTGTTGCCACGTATTTGAAGTTTGGATGAATGAAAAAGGGTGATCTAGTGGCTTAATTTTGTTGAGAGAGGTGTGGAAAGATGAACCAAACCATTAAGGCTTGGAAGGAGTGAATGAAAGGTTTCGTTTTGAGGTCATCTGCATATGGTATCTGAAGCTTGGGTCAATTTTAATGTGAATAACTTGTTTGTTCTTAATTTAATTCTTATGTTGCTGACTTGGATTGGGTATGCATATTGGATGTGGTTCCTGTCTAATTTGATAAGCATACTCGTTCCTTGGTCTTGAAGACAAGTGCTGGATATTTCAGTGTGTGGATGGCGCAACTTTGCCTTTTAATTAGTGTCAGAGATTGTGGCACTGGTTCCTAAATTACTGACTACTCTTCTAACATGCATGTGGGAGAGAATTTAAAATGTCAAAGGATTTTTAGTGATGCTTCTGTCTAGTTTAAGTTTGCAGATAGATTGACCTGAAAAATTGACATGGCAACTTCATGACTTATACATACTTGAGGCCCTCTCGTTTGCTTCCGTGCATTGAAGTCCATTTTAGGGCTCCGTGTTAAGTCAATATGTCAGTCCACATGTAAGGGAGAATCCGGAGAGTGTTGAACTATTCAGATATCAATCCATGCTCTCATGGGAGATAAAAGAGGTTTGTTACAGTTTTCACCGATGTCTGATTGGCGAAGATGTTAGAAGTTGAGTAGATTAACGGGAGCACTTCTATGTTTTTTTTTTTCAGTGATCTCCATGAGGTTGAACCTCACTTGGCTGAGCATGTTGATCAGACTTGTACAAGATCTGGCATGCAGGACGTTACAGCCTTACAGTTATTCGCATAGATTCCATCGACATATGCTATTCTTGACCCTACTGCTGTGGCAAAGTTTGAAAGCCCGGAACGATTTTGTGTTCCGAACTCTACCACCAAAGCCCCAACTCCTCATAGACGGGGCCTTGGCAAAAAATCAAAGCATCAGCAGATGGGTAAGTGGAAAGCAAGCAGATCTAAACCAGCGGACAGGCAAACCTTCGGCTTGGAAGCCCCTTGCTCGTGGCATGATCAAGTTAAACGTGGATGGATCGTTTGTTGAAGAGACGGGAGATGGCAATCGCCTGCGTATGCCGAGACAGCACCGGAAATTTAAACGCTGGGTTCGCCTCCTGGGCGCGCGTGGCTTCGGCTCTCCAAGCGGAGGCCATGGCTATCATGGAAACCCTATGGAGATTTCAGAGACAGAATGCAACAGAGTTTGAGTTAAAAACAGATAACTTCAACTGTGGAAGGAACTAAGTACACTTGCAGGTCAACCAGTTTGGGAAGTCAGAGCACTCACCTTCGAGGCCCAGGCCCGTTTGAAGAATTTATAATCCCTAAAGCTAGCCCATTGCAAAAGAGAATCTAATAGAGTGGCGGATTGAGTCCTCAAAGCCCACCTTAATAATACCCTTATGTTGAATATGGGTCTTCTACCCCTCCACCCACCCACTCAATCTTTTTGGAGTTGTTATGTTCTGAAGTAACTACTTTGTATTCGTAGTCTACTACTAAATGAAAGCTATGAAGTTTTTTGACCCAAAAAAAGAAATAAAAAAGAAAACATTTGACCTTGAATGTAAAAAAAAAGAAGTTGCCAAAATCAGGTCATGACAATACACTTAATCCACAAAGCGCTATCAATGGAACGTCTGATAAGATCATTAATCATGAAGGCCATGGCAATACAATTGAACCACAAGGCCCATTGATGGAATGAATGATCAGCTCATTGATCATAAGTTTCCAATGGGCACCATGAAACGGGCAATAATAGATTGACTCGATATATGCACAGTTTTTGAAGACTGAATCAAAGATAAACCATTAATAAGGGATTAGCAGCAGTTACAAATCATGTTAGAGTAGAGCGTAAGTCAAAACAGTGTGAGATTCATGCGGAGAATAACCAAAACTCATAAGAGGACGGCCATTGAATGACACAGAAAGAGTCAAGGAAAAGAGGGAATCATCAACTATCAAGACGGAAAAATCACAACAGCACTTGACTTTGAAGATGAAGATGAGAAGATCATTCATAATGGATCAATTTATTTTAGATTTTGCCTAAGTTTGAATTTTAATTTCGAATTAGATTAGGTTTACCATTTTCAGTGCTCATCTTTGTCTGTAAAAGTTTTCCAGTCGTGCTTTATAAGCTTTTTACTTTTTGTACGCACTCTACTTATCTACATTAGCAATTTATATTCAACTTTAGTCGTTGAGCAAACATGACCTCCAAGAATCTAGGTCATTTGTTTTAATTCAATAAAATTTCATTGAAAATCCTTGTCGTCTCAAATCCACTCCTAGCATATTATTTATTTCTTTAAATTATGTAAAGTCGTTGACGCTTCCAGGCATATTAAATATACTTTTGATTTGAAGTCATATTTAATAATTTATGGATAATATCCTTTCAGAAACTTATACGTTCGTCTAATTTAGGGGCCAAAAACATAAAGAGTCACTCTAGTTAGGGTTATTTGCTTTTACAGAAAAGTTAAAGCGTCCATGTTGAACAACACTAATTGTATTTACCAAGCTCATGGGCTGGAATCTTCCATTTACGTCATGTGTAAATAACTGACAACACGCATATGGTTAGCCGCTCTAAGCATTTCCATCTTAAAAAAACAAAAGAGAGACGAAAATTTTCAAATCTAGCAGGTGAATGCACATGGTGAATGCAACCAGAGTTAGAGTATGCGAAGGAAATATAAGTATTCACGTTTTGACAAAATGATGTAACATGCACCTGCTCCCTCGTACCATTCTTAACCAAAAGATGATTACTTAAAATATCAAAATCAAGGAAAACAATATGCATCCACTACACATTTAAAAATCTATTTCATGACTCATTTTTTGATAAAATGCCATCCATAGAAGATAAAATATTGAAAAGAAACACATCAAAGGTAGGTTGAGAATGAGACGGTACATTTAAATAGCAAAATTATTGAAATGAAATACATCAGAGTTAGGTTGAGAAGGGGACGGATACATTTAATTAACAATTTTCGCAATTTCGCATGGGATTCCAATGAGTGTGCCCAAACACATGGGAGAGAATTAGTATATGATGGGAAGGAATCCTCTTCACAACGGGCATGGTGATTGGTGATTCTGCAATCCTTTGGATGAAAGGTGCTGCACGTAACATCAAATAAGCAATTTACCCAAAAAAGAGATCTTTTTTTTTTTTTTAAATGAAATGAGAAGATTTAGCGATGGATCGATAGATATATTTTCGACTGAGTATTTTTACATATTCACCTAAAGGATATATATCATTTAGACTTTGAATTGAATTGATGCTAATCGAATCGTATCACAATACACGAATGGAGAGTCAGTCAATATTAATACCTGTGATCTCAAGGGATTCCTGAAATTATCAAGTTACACTTTAAATTAAGAGATCTCTACCCATGGATGAAATAAGTCCTTTTTCTGTTGATAACATGGCAGTTTCCTATACCTATTTTAGTGGCAAAATTCAAGAGTGATATTACGAACTGCATTGCTACCACCACGAAAAGGAGAGAAGAATCATACCAACAATTAGGAAGAAGATACATATCAGACCCATGAAATGAAAATTGCACATGTAATGAACTTTGATAATGCTTGAACGTGTTAGAAAACAGCAGACATCTCGGCCCCCGAGGGCCCCGCGGGCTACTCCTGCAAGGAGGTCTCAGCAGTTACCGTGAATGACTTTGTCTTCTCAGGCCTCGGCGTGGCTGGGAACACCTCTAACCTCATCAAGGCTGCGGTGACCACGGCATTTGTAAACCAGTTCCCTGGCCTGAATGGGCTCGGCATCTCCCTGGCCCGCTTGGACATAGCCCCTGGTGGGGTCATTCCATTGCACACGCACCCAGGTGGCTCGGAGGTCCTCCTTGTCCTTCAAGGGTCGATTTGTGCCAGGTTCATTTCATCATCAGCGAACACCGTCTACTTGAAGACCCTCAACAAAGGGGATAGCATGATTTTCCCTCAGGGGCTATTGCACTTCCAATTGAATGCTGGTAAAGGTGCAGCACTTGCCGTAGTCAGCTTCAGCAGTCCGAGCCCTGGGCTTCAAATCTTGGACTTTGCTCTGTTCACTAATAATTTTCCTTCTGAGTTGGTGGAGGCCACCACTTTCCTTGATGATGCTCAGGTCAAGAAGCTCAAGGGCATTCTTGGTGGCACTGGCTAAGTGGCTAATTTCATTTTCATAGAGAATCCACCCATTAAGAATCACCACCTTTTCAAGCCTCTTAAAAAAAATGAAAAGAAATAATAATTTGGCTTATATGCTCGTCATCAATGGCTTTCCTTGGATTTTTCTTGTTAGGTTGTATTTGGTTTGCTAGTGTGTTGAAGTGAGTCGTTGGAGTGGAGATTTAATTTTTAGTGCTTTCTAACTTGTTGTTTTGTTCGGACTATGGAGGAAAACGCCTCCCTTTCTTATTGAATTTTGAGTAGATGAATAAAAGTATGTTGCTTCGTCAATTCCTTGAGAGCTAATGTTCATCTGGAAAAATGTGCTTGATAAATCAAGTGATGCGGTAATATCATCCACCCATTATAGATGAGATTACAGTAGAATTTGGATCCTATCTACATAGGGATAAACTGACATTTGGTGTTGGGCTTAGGTCCCTCTAATCTGTGTGATGCGTTTTAAAGCCGTGAGAACTCAGTATCCAAAGTGGATAATATCACATATTGGGACTCGAGTCGTTACAATACCGGTATACTATATCAACCTACGGGCTCCAATATGGCAGCTTTGTAGAGAGCAATGTCGGTATACTATATCAACCTACGGGCGATATGGCACCACTAGAGTCTTCTTCACTTTGGCATATGCCCGTACTTGTTCACTGGTATGATGCCTGCTTAAATGCTTCTACCTACTCACTCGATGATAATGCACTAGTCTCGGTTGAAGTTTCCACACAATACTAGGTTTTCTTCCTTTCTTGTTGACTGGAGCTGGTAAAACTATGCTCCTACTTCATCAATGTCCTGGTCCGCCTATGTTTTAAGTCTTGCTCGATCACATGTCCAAGTTGCACCACTAGAGTCTTCTTCACTCTAGCATATGCCCATACTTGTTCACTAGTATGATGCTTGCTTAAATGCTTATACTATATCAACCTACGGGCTCTAATATGGCAACTTTGTAGAGAGTAATGTCGGTATACTATATCAGCCTACAGGCGATATGTCAGCTTAGCGGAGAGTAGTATATCTTATCAGCTTAGATTGAGCACTGTCGGTATACTATATTAGCCTACGGGCGATATAGCAGCTTAGCAGAGAGCAGTATACCCGATCATCTCAGAAGCGAGCTATACTATTTACAAAAGTATTCAAACGCAAACAAAGTTATATATGATTTTCTGTGTTAATATTTTTAAATTTTGAAAGATTTCCAATATTCACCAAATTCTAATTACAAGAATCATGAGATTGTAAATTCAGATGAGATTTGATGATAACCAAGGAATTTATTTCATATGGCTAAATGATATAAGCATAAGATATGGTATAAGGTTTACGTAAACATAGGACTTCTCCTTCAATCTTGATTGGTGAAATCATGTTGACTTCATTATCTCCATCAAGCATGTAAATCTTTCTGGAAAAATAAGAACAACGAACCCATATGCATTCGTTTCCTCCATTACGGGTGAAGTGCCTAAAGCCTAAGTATTATTTTCTTTGACTGCTACTTCATCTCAATACAACACGAAAGAAAACGTTGAGTGGGTGCAGGAATTATGGATGGGATTGGGGGAAAGCCCCTCGCGTGAATAAGGTTACAATAGATGAAGGCAACTTTTGGCGTGAAGAACAGGAGTAGAAGACTCTTTCAGTGGGAGCGAATTCCGTGGGTCCCAAAAAATTGTGCATTCCAAAATTCCACCCCAAGTGATACATCCTATACCAACAAGCTGTTTGTTAGATAATAAAGGAGTTTTCTCCTCTTCTTATAATCCTAAATTTTAGATTTGTTGGAAACACTCCAGAAAATAAGATCCCGAATACATAGGTCAATATGGAAGAATGCACTCTTAAGATTACCCGAAAAGGTGGACTGCTTGAAGCGTGCGAAAATTAGCCCAAATACCACCTGACCGCTACAAAAAAGATCCTATAATTCCCAAAACTTATCCACAACTTTTGCCCGTAGTTACACTTGTCATCTTCACGCAACTTTTGTATGCCCCTGAAATACCCTTAAGCCTTGTCCCTATTTCTTCTATTTGTGTCAAAGAACAAAAAGGGAAACAGAATAGTGTTGTTGTGTATTTTTATCAATTTAAAAGTTATTAGAGAATAGGGTCAAGTTTACTCACTGTCATTTAGGTGTAACAAGTAAAGTCAAATGTCACCTACCGTTGTGTCATGGAAGTTTTGATTTTGCTAGAGACAGAAAAAAATTGCCCTTGTGCTGAGCTTATATAAAAACACAACGGTTTGTACGATTAATATGATTTTTTAATTACTAGTTGCTATGGATATTTAAATAATATTGTATAAAGTAATCTTACATGCGCAAATACTATTGTGATTTACTCTAGTTAAACAAGGTAATTAGCGTGGTTGTTTTCAGAGTTGTTTTATTAGGTTAACTCTTATAATTATGTTCTCTTAATTATAAATAACATCATAAAACCTCATTTGAACTTCAAGGAAGATACCGACCCAAAAAAAAAATCTTCTTTCAGTTACCCACTAATCGCTTCTGCTTTCTTCACATCCAACTCTATTTTCATCCAGACATGATACAAACTCACTGTTTGCATTTGAGGACTGAATTCCAAAGGAGAAAAAAAGAGTCAAAATAGCTTTCCTAAAAGATTTGGAAAAAGAAAAGAATGAGATGGTTTTCCCAATCACCCGCCAACCCAAGCTCTAAACGTGGGAAATTACGACAATTAGTAAACTGTTGTTAAATGCAATTTGTTGTCTAAAAAAGAAAATGGTACCCAGAGCTGGGGAACTCTTTTCTCAGGCAAATTGCCAGCCCTTCGTTTTTCATTTTCTCTTTCCTTTTATTTTTGACTTTTTGTAGTTCCTATAATCAAGAGAGTTCATGAGAAGAAGCTGAGACACGTGGTGGCAGTCGAGTTGGCAAAAAAAGTTTGCAGGGCGATCTCTTATATGAGTAATACTGACTCTTACCACGAGGCCTAATAAGAATAAGCTCCGGGAAAAACTGAATACAGAGCTTTACGATTTCAGTGATTCCCTTGATTGTAGCTTGAAACAGCAAGTCCCCCTCTCCGAAAAGTTGGATGATCTCAGAGATATATGCATTCGGCGGGGTGGAATAGAACAGTGATAACGCAGATACACGGAGCTCAGCGAATTCTCTCTCGCATAATCAATTTCCAGGAGCTTCTAGGTACTTGGTCACCTCCATACACCAGTAGCTGCAGCTCGTCTCCGATCGCCAACCACCATAGGCTCTTCGCATTTGAGCGTATGAGAATAGAGCACAGAGCAGAGAAAAGGAACTCTCACGTTTAGTTGTGATTTTCTCTTGATTTCCTCTATGAATCCTTACTCCTCTCTCTGTCGCTGATTTCCGTCGCAGGCCACTTCCCCAACACCACCAGCTTCGCAGCCACAGGAAATGCTCTGTTCGCCCCTGTTTTCGGCCAACATCATCGAAGTGCTGGGTTCTCCTTCTCCCTCCTTTAGCTGATTCCAGCCTGAAGGTATGGATCGAGTGCTCGATTCCACCAGGGTGAAATCCGGCCACGTTCGAGCCTTCGTGATGAGACTGGATACGACCTCTCTATTATTTCTTCATCTAGATCCTTTGGCCGAAATATCTACCACCTGTTTGATAAAATTCCTGAACTAGATCAGTGTGTGTTTTGTTTCAGATTCTGATTGAGAGCTTTCCTTTGCTTGATCGATACATTATTTTCAGTGCATAGGCTTTACATGTATTTCGTTTCCTTTCATTTCATAATTTAGTAGCAACTCATTTTAGGATTTGTTATTGAAATTCTCGGATTAGATGCGAATCAAGTGTGTGCATGAGATGAAACTTATAACTGAGTATTCCAGGACTTAGACCGGCATCTTGAACGAAAATGAATTGAGCCGTCCACATTTACTTCTTATGCTTCACTATATGTCGGTCCCTGTTTGTTGTTCGAATTGCAAACATATTATGAGAATGTTGCTGGTTAGTTCTCTGTACGTGTTGAAATCGCAAGCGTATTGAACGAATGCTAATATCCCAAATACCAAATTGCTGATGTGCTCACTGTATTGTGTTCGTACCGATGTGTTGTGTTATGGATTATTTCTATTCTGTGGGTGCTTGCTGTTCGTATGTCCTGGTATGTGTAATTGTGTCATTGATGTAATGTTCGTTGATGCCAAGTACTTACTATCCACATTTCCTCAATTCATTTTTTTCTCTTCTAGTTTGGTGAGCCTCTAGTTTTCTCGTACAAATTAAGTTATTAGCTACATTTTATGTGTGAACTGTCAATTTTAAGGAAGCTATATCATTGTCCGAAAAGTTTTCACTAAATTAATGTCTTGTATAGCAAATTTTTTTTGTTCAAAGAATCGAAAAAGGAAAATATAATATCATTTATTCGTGTCCACTCATCTACCAATAAAGAAACGTCTTGTAGAGCAGAGTGATACGGTGGCTAGTCAAGGCCAGTTCCACGATTACGGGAGGTGCCGCTGCATGTGTGGGTATCATCGGGGATAAAGGTGCGATAACGAAGCACCTCCGTGAAGTGAGTTGCCGGCGGAAGACTCGAATCAATCTTTTTTCTCTGATGGGAGTGTATAATAGATTATATTGTCAATATCATATTAAGCTGTTTTGTAATATATAAAAAAGTAGTAGCTGTAATTAGACTATAGAATCTCCAAATATTCAAGAGTAGTATCTTTATTATAAAATATAAAGAACACGAGGATGTATATTTAAAAATTAAATGACACATTAATGTGACAGCATATGTTTTTAGAATAATTTACAATGCTCTGGCAAAATTTAATACGGTATCAAAACATGAAGTTTTGAATTCAAATTTTTTGAAATCCCTTATTTGCCTCCTCTAGTATATATTTTCACTCTTTAGTATTAAGGCAAAGTCTAACTTAAGTGTGAGGATAAGTATTAAAATATTAAAGGAATGCATTCATCTATCAATTTAAGTTTTTTGATTAAAATAGTTAGTAATAGTTTTACAAAATTTATAAATGTATAAAAGAATTTGTTGCAAATATTGACTAATAACAACATACTCGTACATGTAGATAAATAAATCACTTCATTAAAAAAATGCATATTAAGCTCGAAATACTGATTAAGTACCATAAATAGAACTAACGCCTCATTTTAGCTTTGGGATGGCAATTTTACCCCACGTACCGAATACTTGCGCTATGTCAACTAAAATGGGGTAGATAAGACCAGCAAACATGGAGATTTCTAGTATTAACCTTCTTCCTTTATATAAGTTGTATTACTTTGGTAATATAAAGTTTCTTATTTTCAACATAGATTTCAATATAACATGAATACTTCCAATACTTCATTCCCTTTTCTCATCAATTTATCACAGAAATATTTCCAAACTAAATTATATTCTAAAGGATCTAAGAATCCCAAATTCATTTTTTCGCACAAATGATTTTTATAACTTGCAAAAAATTTTGAGAGGCTTGTTGAAGAAATAATTTTTAATCTTGAAGTTATTATCAAGTGAGGCAAGTGCAACAGGGAAATCCGCAATCTTCCTTGGGGTTGCGGATGGAGCTCATATATGTCCCTGCACGGGACATGGGCCGATGATAGGGCATCTCTAATAATAGTGGAGCCAGGATGCAATTCCCTGCATCCGCTTGGCAATCGTGCACCTGCCCAATCCCATTGCCACCCGTAATTCACATGCAGTAATATTTTCCGTTCTAGCTAATAAATTATAAATACAAATATTAATACAGTAATCATAGCAGACACCAATAGATAATTTTTTTTTTCCACATACAGCTTTATACACTATTGATTTTGATTGTTATTGAAGATAATAAGCAGTTAAAACTCTTAAATCAATGGTGGATGAGGCCGTTTGTGAAAAAGAAAATTTATACTCACGCTGTATGCGCTGATATTCCATATTCACGATATAACTACTTATCAAGAGAAGAGTGAAAAGACCAAATAGCGTCTCATTCGCAAATATTATTGGCGTAAGCAACCTAGGCGCTAAACTGGGAAAAGAGTGAACCTAAGGTGATCAAAATTATATAATATATAAATGCTCTCTGGCAAGATCCTTCAGATCGAAAAAGAGCAGGTGAACGTGCATGATCTTATGAGTCGTCCGTATCAAATGCATTCGAGTGGAAAATCGGTGGAAGTGCTGAAATTTGCATAGCGGTCTCGCCTAGCTCCGCTGAGAAAGTGACACGGCATAACAGACAATGCTCTCAATAGGGATCCAGCGCTCAATGGGGATCCCTTAGCGCTGGATCCCAATCTCTCCTTAGCTAAGTGAGGATATCGGCGCAGCAAATAGACACAAGACATCTGACCGAATCTACCAACGAAGCCGATAAGGGAAAGAAGTATTCAGCGCCAGGAGTCACACGACCTCCTTGGAGATAGTGTCGCGACACTCTCAAGAGAGACGGGGGAAGTTAACGGATCATCCCCTCCGTCATTTCTTCTCTATTGGATATGCTTTCAGCCAAGGTCTCTTGATAGTGCGTTGCGTTCTCTACTGCTGAATCAAATCGTCCCCAAGTGCTCTCGGCCCATGATTCAATCCCATGACAGGAACTTATACCCACTATTTTATCAAGTAAAACTCACTAGTTTTTTCGATGCAACTTTACGTGCAACTGAAAAAGATTATGATAAAATCTACCAGCAATTCATGAAGTGATAGTAAGGTGAAATCACACATTCTATAGGTTTCGATAGGACCTGAAGAAGGAAGGGCCTGTGAACTTATTGTTCTGGGATTTCGACATGCACGGAAACTGAGTTGTGACTTGTTGGAAAATATGGCTTCGAAATGGGTTGAACAATGAAATCTGATCGAGTAAAACAACTCGGACTTTGAAGTGTGATATCACTATTCTTAAGGATTTATTTGCCCCATAACATTACTAATGGTCACCGGCAAAATTCTTCCAGGATACAATAAAGTCTCGGATGAGAATACTAGATAACGATTCTAGTATTTCGCCAGGGTCTCTCTAGAAAACAATCGAAAAATTGGCTGCAGTTTTTCAGAAAGAAGACTCGAAAAATGACCACACACTTTTCCAAAAAATGACAACTATATATATGAAACAGTCTTTGCAACTCTTCGTGAAAATTGCCAAAGAATGAACAAACATGTCCTTTAGAAAATTGTTCGGATAAACAAATGCAACTCTTCGAAAGAAGTCGAAAATCGAACAATTGCAACCTTTCGAAAAAAAGTTGCAAAACCGAATAAATAATTTTTCCAAAGGTTGTCTTGAAAAGACACAAACAAAATTCGGAATAATAGTTTTTTTTAAATAGAATTTTGAATTTTCATTTTATATTTCATTTTCGAAAATTCTCAAATTAAAATGGCAACCTTTGAATTAAAAAATAAAATAAAATAAAATAAAATAACAAGGGATTAGTGCTAATTAAACCGCAATTATTCACGCACTCGCATGCGGGTATGGTAGAGTCTGCAACCTTTCGGAAAAAGTTGCAAACCGAATAAGTAATTTTTCCAAAGGTTGTCTTGAAAAGACACAAATAAAATTCGGAATAATAGTTTTTTAAATAGAATTTTGAATTTTCATTTTATATTTCATTTACGCAAAATCCTCAAATTATAAAGGCAACCTTTGAATTAAAAAATAAAATAAAAATAAATAAATAACAATGGATTAGTGCTAATTAAACTACAATTATTCGTACACCGCGCGTGCGGGGTGTGGTGGGAATCTAAGCCCCACCCAATCATTCCTTTAACTACAAAAAAGAAATCCCACATTTTTAAATTGCCCACTTCCTCCCACCTTTTTGGGACCAAAAAAACACTTATTTTGTTTTAACAAACAAAACTCCAACATGACTTCGCCCGTAGCGGCAGTGAAATGTCGGTCATTACATCATCTGTGATGTCTGGCGTTCTCTTTAACTTCGGCTAACCAGAAATCCGGACATGTGATAGACTTTGAAACTTAATTGGAATAGAGATAGCCTGATGTAGTCTCCAAAATAACAAGACACGATTTGGCTTGACTGGACAGCGCAACTTTGTTGGCCTGGTAATCCACAGTGGCAACGAACAAACAGCGGAGTTATCAACGGCCGAAGAATGTTCACGGTAGAATACCTCGCTTGGCACTCCTACAGCCACGACCACCCATCTCAGGCTCAGACGATACGGAGACTCTTGCGGGGTTTCGTAAACGGCAAGCGATGACGAATTTTCATGGCTGCCACTCTCCCTGCTTTCTTTGTGTGTCATCTTTTACTCGTATCTACTGTTTCTCTCCAGATTTGGTTTGGCTTTTGCTTTCCATCCCAGCGAATGTTTAGTTTTGAGCAATAGGCGATGCTGGCAAGTTGGGCGTTTTATACTTGCAACAACCGGACGAACCACAGCAGCGACGCAGAAACAGAGTGGAACAGAGCAGAGCAATACCGTGCTGCCGTGAAGTGAGTCGCTGGCCGAAGACTCAAATCAAGGAAAAACTCCAAACGGGGAGCTGCCAGTCCATCTCTGCAAGGGAAGTTATAGGCGAAACCAGCGCTTCCATGGCAGTCTCTGAGGCGTGGGATGAGCTTCTGGAACTTCAGGAATGGATGAATAAAGGTTTGAACGAGAAGAGCAAGCTCTTGAACGGCGAAAATAGAGGATCCAAAAACAGAGCCTCTTCGCCAGAACACCGGCCATCGCCGCCCCAAATCACCTTCATCCGACAAATGAGCTCTGAACAAAATCGAGCTTCAGTAACGCATCCAGTGGAGAGAGAGAATCGATCAGTCTAAACACTAAATCCCAGATAGATTCCTGTGGAGGAACCGAGAGAGACACAAAGCAAATGGCGTCGTTCTTGTAACTTCGGCCGCGTCAGATAATTTGGCAACCAAAACGGCATCTTTTCGCCCAAAACGGCGTCATTTCGCTTTCACTTTATCCCACGTCACAATCCGTTGCTTCCTGTTGTCCACGTAAGGAGCCACATAGAATTTGTGAGGGTGTTCATTGACGGAACCATGAAGATAGAAGAAAGGAAAAAGGTTAATAAAGGAAGAAGAGCTGCTATAGGGCTTACTAAACAAATCTGATATCTAAGTATTCCAGAACTTAGACCGAGGGCATCTTGAACGAAAATGAATCGATCCATGCACATTTACTTCTTATGCTTCACAATATATTGATCTATGTTTATTGTGCCCAACTGCAAACATATTATGAAAAAATATTGCTGGTTTGTTCTCTGTACACGTTGAGATCGCAAGCATATTGAACGAATTGCTAATATCTTAAATCTTGGGTGCATGCTGCAAGAGCATTGAGCTGCTGCTCTAGTCATCACATACACATTCATTTTGGGTGGACAGTGTTACTGATTGGTTCATCTTCATATCCGTTGAGTTGTTGATGTGATCACCTTGTTGTGTTCGTACCAATGTGTTATGCTACAGATTATGTCTATTCTGTGCATGCTTGCTGGTCATATGTCCTGGTATGTGGAATTGTTCAATTGTGTCATTGATGTGCTGTTCATTCATGCCAAGCAGTTACTGTACAGATTTCCTCTTTCATTTTTTTCTGTCTATTTTGGTGAGCCCCTAGTGTTATGACTGAAGAATTTAGAGTTGTAACAGCGTGTATACGCATTCAATTTGGGTGGGCAGTGTTACTGATTGGTTCATCTTCATATGCAATGAGTTGTTGATGTGGTCACGTTGTGTTTGTACCGATGTATGATGTGCTGTGTTACGGATTATGTCTATTATGTCGTGCTTGCTGTTCATATGTCCTGGTGTTGAGAATTATTTAATTGTGTCATTGATATGCTGTTCGTTCATGCCAAGCGGTTGTTGTCCAGATTTACTCTTTCATTCTGTTCCATTTTGGTGAGCCTCTAGTGTCGAGGCTGAAGAATTTAGAGTTGTAACTGCCCAGTATGAGGAGACCATTGTTCAAATGCTTTTAGGTTTTGTTTGTTTTGTAAAAACTGAATGATATGAAAATCATTTTCCTAAAAATGTTGGTGTCTTTTAAGACATTTATGTAATTTCAAACTAATCTAAAGGAATAAAAAATTTATCGTAGAAAGTAAGTTATTAGCTACATTTCATAAGGGAACTGTTAATTTCACGAAGCTATATCATTGTCTGAAAATTTTTTGCTAAATAAATGTCTTGCGTAGCAAAATTATTTTGTTCAAATGATCAGAAAAGAAAAATATAATATGATTTTTTTCATATCCACTCATCTACCAATAAAGAAATGTCTTGTGGAGCAGAGTAATGCCGTGACTATTTGAGGCCACCGCTGTATGTGAGTATCATAAGGGATAAAGGCGAGATAACCAAGCACCGCCGTGAAGTGAGCTGCCGGCGGAAGGCTCGAAACAAGGAAAAACGCCAAAATAGGGAGTTATCAAGTCCGTCTCTGCAAGGGCAGTTTTAGGCGAAACCCGCGCTTCCATGGCAGTCACTGAGGTGCAGGAGGAGCGTCCAGAAATTCGGGAATGGATGAATAAAGGTTTGAACGAGAACAGCAAGCTCTTGAACGAGGAGCTAACAACAGAACCTCTCAGCCAAACTCGTCAGAGCTGATGCAGCGATCGCGTGAGGTCGAGTTGGAGTTACCAATGTTAGCGACGTTGCTTAGAGATGAATACTATGTTATTCAAAGAGAATGAAATACCTCCATGTGATATGCAGAATTAGAGATTTCCCATCATGGATGTAGGATTCCAGGGGTCCTCTTCTTGGTCGACTTAGTCACGTTAAATCCTTTTCTCCTTTTTCGTGTGTGTGATTAAAAATTAAATATTGTTGATGAACTGATCTTGGGGGCTCATTGCCGCTACATGACGCGCGGTCCGTGATTCGCTTGTTATTATAGCTGTCTTTGAGGCTGAATCTCGTTCGAAGAATCCATTAGCGGTTGCCCAGTCACCCTCGAATGCAGCTCGCAGCAGTGGTCGATAATAGTGACCATCCTCTACTTCTTTTGTTGTTCTGCGAAAATGAAAATTCTTTTGGCATATCATGAACAAAATTTATTTTGTTAGAGTGAAATTGTCCAACAGATATCACCTTACTAAGAACAACTTAGATAAATCCTATTAAATTAACCAAAAAAAAAAAAAAAACAGAGAGAGAGGATCGGCTCCCTTGCAAAACAGTAGGTACTGTGAAGGATTAGTTTCGGAGTTTGACTCCACATCCACAATAACATCTTAGATAAGGAAAATTATTAAAAAAAAATCCTCAAACCTATTACAATCATATCAATTTAGTTGTAAACCTTTTTTGGCCAATTGAGCTCTAAACTTTTTGCATTATACCAATTTAATCCATTTGGTCAATTTTAACTGGAAATTGTTGATATGAACACTTGTCCTATGTGGCACGATCAACATTGACATGGAAATTTTTAAATATTATTTTAATAATTTTTTTGAATTATTTATTTATTTTCCTTTCATTCCTTCTTTTCTTTTGTTTCTCCCCATTGTGTTGGAGCTCGACGGCCATTGGGCGAGGGCTGTGAAGCCCTCACCTACATTTGGGTGAGGCCTTCACAACCGCTAGCCAAGCTAGCCTCACCCATGCTTGGTGAGGCCATGGCCACCTTTGCTCGCTACTGGCTTCGCCTTGGCTGCACCTTGCAATGGTCTGGGTAGGCATAGCTATGGGCGAGGCCACCTTAGCCTGCAACTAGCGAAGCCATAGCAAGGCTAGCTTTGCCTAGTGGTGGTAAAGCTCTGGCAACTCTCATCGGGCACAGTGGAGGAAAAACAAAAGAAAAGAAGGAATGAAAGGAAAATAAAAGAAAAAAATTGATAAAAGATTTGAAAATTTATTAAAAATTATTCGCATCAGCACTAACCGTGCCATACAGAATGTTTGGTATTCATGTTAGCGATTTCTTTGCCAAATGGGCTGAATAGGCATAAATACAAAAGATTTAGAACTCAATTGATTAAAAAAAAAACTTATGATCGAAATGATATAATTGCAATAGGTTTATAATATATTAGATGATTTTCCCTCTTGGATAACATAGTGAAGAAAACCAGAGTTCAAGGCCAATAAGCTTTCTGAAACTTGTATGTCCGTTCAATTTGGGGTGCTAAAAACGTGACAAGTCACTCTAGAATCCAGAATTTTCAACGAACTCAATGTATATAGGCCGAGGGGCTGCACCAGCAGCTAGTTCAGCATCATTGGAATTTGCTGGATTTGCACCTTGTGTGGTTGCCTTGATGATGCGAGATGTTCAGCAGCAGAAGTTTCGTAGAAAGTGTAGAAAATAAATTATTTGGAAAAATATTATTTTAAAAATAATTGTTTGTATTACTTAAAATAATTAATCAATAAATAAATTACGCTATCGACAATAATTTATATCTAAATATTTCATGAATGATGAAAATATTTTTTATTCATTTAAAAATAATTATTTAGAAAAATATTTTTTAATCATTTATTTTTGTCTAAAAAATTGAATTTGAGAAAGGAGTTATGCCACTTTTTCTTTCCAGGAAAAGATAAATCTTTGATGTCGAACAGGCACACGGTTTGCTGTATATATCTCCTATTTTCAAGAACTAATAAAATGAAAGAGAACAAAATTATCACATCTGGCCGGTGCACTTGATGCAGCCAAAGTCAGAAACAGCGAGGAAAACACACAATTCACATGTTGAAAAAACAATGTAAACATGCACATGCCCCTGATATCATTATTAGCCATAAGACGGCTACTTTAAAATCATAATGATTTCTGTCTTTATTTATTTCCAGGGACCATTAATCGCCAGCTCAGTGTGAACAGGATCCACCAGCCGTGGCCACTCGACAGGTAATAAATATTGAAGTCAACATAACAACCACATGTCAAGCCCCAATACGTCCCAATACCTCTTACATACTCTGAAATAATACTTATTCTAGAACCCCTAGAGGAAATTCAAAAGAATTACATAAGTCTGTCCAGCAGGGCCAGATCCCCTCGCACCCCTCTAGTGAGTTCAACCTGGCCCTTTGCTTCCTGAATTAACCTTTTCAGGTTACAAGTTGAGTTGCGCAAAAAAAAAAAAAAAAAAAAAACACTAGGTCACAATAGCATTATGGTATGTTCAAAAGGAATTATGCCGATGTGAACTTTGTTTGACCAACTTCAATTCTCAAAGCAAAACCTATAGGTATACCTAAGTCATATGGATAAGCCTCAAACTATCCCATCTTCAGTTCTCAACGTTACACTTTAGCATCTTCTTGGTTATATACAATCGATCAGAAATGATCAATTGGATCTTGCAATTAAATTCAACGACGATGTATTTTGTACGTTTACTCTCATGTCCATGAAAATCATTTGTGGAATTGGAATTCAGCATTAGGTATCATACATTTATGCAGTTTTCAGTTCAGTACAAAACATCAAAGATTTGACAAATGTTTATCATGGTTAACTGCAATGTACGATGGATCAATCTACGCCTATATTTGCTAGATTATATTGGTCCGAAGAATATGAGCATAGGGAACTTTCCTTTTTCCCCCGTCATTTAAGTTTAGTCGTCCATTTTCTCTGGAGAATCCTTAAAAACTCTTCGCAATAACTATAGCACGTGCCACGAACACTCCACTTCCTAGTCCTTGTTTCTTTATTTTTCTTTTGGTCAAACTTGTTTCTCTAGTCAACCGCTAACATTTTTTCTCTTAGCAAACAGCAAAGATTTACACATTCTAGATGGTCATTAGGGGACACCGATGGCATCGACGCAGCCGAAGTTAGAGCCCCGAGGTCAACATATAAATAATTCACATCTTGAAATAATAATGTTAACATGCACATGCTCCCTGATTCCTTGATGACTACTTAAAATATCAAAATCAATGGGGATAAAACAAAATCGTACTTGGTACGCATTTAAAAGTCTATTTTTTTTCTCATATTTAAAAATCTATTTTAGAACTCTTTTTTTTATGACACGATGAGTTGAATAAGCATAAATTCTAAATAATTTATTAGCTGCCACAAAGATTACTAACAAGTTGAGGTGAACATTTGAATAATAGAATATTGGAATGAACACATTAGAATTAGACTGAGAATGAGATAGATACAATTAATTCACAATTTTAGCGAATTTCCATGGGATTCCCAAATAAGATCTGCCTAGAAAATGGGGAATTAGAGCTGCCAAAATATACCATAAACTCATTTTGTAACTCATATTTAATGGGCCTTGCATAATGGGTAACAACATACTTGGCAACAAAGTGGGTCAAAATTAGTTAACAAAAATACAAAACCTAGTTAAATGGGTTACTTAAATGATCCATACTTGACCTTAGTACATTCCTACTCATGTACTGCCATTGTATTTTTAAAGACATATTGGAGTTCTAACGGCCGTATGGGTGTCCTAGTTGCAGGCGAAATCATTCAATTTGTTCCTGTAATTTCCGTTGCAATTTTTCTTTTGTAGTAAAAGCTCAGAATTGTTTTTTCAATTGTAGACAAAAAAAAGTCGACGTTGTGCAGTGTTATTTGACGAGTAAATATATATAAAATAGGGATATGTTCAGCAGAAATCCTAAAACTTGTCCAGAAAGTGCAATTGAGTCCTAAAACTTACAAAAAGTTCAATCAAGTCCTAAAACTTGTCAAATTGGTTCAATTGAGTCATAAAGTTAACACCGTTAAGAAAGTTAACGGAAATTGCTGACGTGGCGCGACGTGGCGGCGCGTCATATTTTAAATGATTTTTTTATTTTTCAAATGGCTTTTTAAAATTATTTTTATTCAAAATCTTTAAAAATTAGATTAAAAACTAAAAAGGAAAATCTAAATTTATTTAAAAAAGGAAAATCTAAATTTATTTAAAAAAAAAAAAATTGTTCAAAAAAAAAAAAAAAAAAGGGCGGTGGACTTCCGCCACCGCCCATCGCCGGAGGGGCGGCGACCGTCGCCCCACAGGCGGGGTGGCGGCCCTCACCGGGGACCGGCAACCGTCGCCCGCCCCAGGCAAGGCCTCGTCGGCCCTCGCTCGGGGCCGGCGAGGCTCGCCAAATCTCGGCGGGCTCGCCCGGATCGGCGAGGCTCGCCGGCCCCGAGCGAGGGCCGACGAGGCCTCGCCAGGCGGGCGACGGTCGCCGTCCCTCGCCTGGGGCCGAGCGACCGTCGCCCGCCCTGGGCGAGGCCTCGTCGGCCCTCGCTCGGGGCCGGCGAGGCTCGCCAGATCTGGGCCGGGGCGGGCGACGGTCGCCGGCCCTCGCCCTCACCGGCCACCCCCGCCTAGGGTCGACGATCGTCGCTCGGCCCCTCCGGCGATGGGCGGCGGCAGCGGGGAGAAGAGGGCTGCTTTTTTAAAAACAATTTTAAAAATAACTTTTATAACTTTTCTTTTTAATTTTTAGATAAAATGAATAAATTTAATTTTTAGTTTTAATTTTTTAAAAAATGAATAAAAATCATTAAAAAATCCACGTTAAAAATAAAAATAATTAAAATGACACGTCAGCATTTTTAACGGAAAAAAAACTAACGGTATTAACTTTAGAACTCAATTGAACTAACTTGACAAGTTTTAGGACTTGATTGAACTTTTTGTAAGTTTTAGTACTCAATTGTACTTTCTAGACAAGTTTTAGGACTTCTGCTGAACATATCCCTATAAAATATCATAATCTGTCATACATCTGAAAAAAAAAAAAAAAAAATGAGAGCTTGGAATGATTTTCGTTTTCTTTTTTTTTTTATAATTCCGGCTTTAGATGAACGAGATTTAAATTTTGTCTGATAGTGGACACCTGATATCTTTCATATTTCTCACAATTCTGGATCTTTATTTTTCGAAGAATGCTAGAAATAACTTTTTGAAATTTAAACAAAAGATGGTCTCTTAAAATCATGGCAACCGGAATTTCTGGCCGGACAAAAGTCAATATAACTACCACATGACGTGAGGGATGAGAAAAAGACGGCACGAGCCACAGGCCAACAATTCGAACTTCCCAGCAAACAACCCTCGATAAACTGAGTCTCTAAAATAAAAAATTTTTTAGCTAAACAATAAAAAATAAAAACTTCTTTAAAGCCGAGAGCCAACACCAGAATAAATAAATAAATAAATAAGTCACTCTAGAATCTAGAATTTTCAAAAGGAGACCTATCGACCAACCAGTTTGGTCTGCGCATGCAAGCCGAGGGTTGTAAAAGCAGTTCAGCAACACGGGAATTAGCTGCTCACATCACTCGATCTCATTTTTGCATCTCATTTCCCTGAAATCTCACCTTAGGATCAACACAAAGAAGCTAATGTTCAAGGGGAGCAAAAGATTTCACACGTTCAGGTTGATATTCCTTCACCTCTAGATACTCCACAAGTACAAGTCGCTGACGCACGTGCCCAAATGGAACTAGAATCAAACTATCCTCGAATAGTAGAGCTCCTATATGAGGTTAAGGCATAGTAATATGCAATAGAGTTCAAAATCCAGAAGTTGTATACTGCTCTCAGTACTATCTCAAAGTCTCTTCCAGGCAAGGTACATTCTCTTGATGATCAGGTCCAAACTTTGAATCAGCAGGCTTCGTAGAATCTCGCAAAAGTTGAGACTGTTTATCATCAGTACCTGACTAAACTTGAGGAGACCGTGCAAATCTGAAGGATTTCAGACTTGTTCGTGTTCCAAAACAACCTTAATCCTTTTTCGACCCGACCTCTTTTTATGCTTAACTGGTTTAATCTTTTTGTTGATGACAAAAAGGGGGAGAGACTGTGCAGATTGAATCTTATCTTTGACTTGTGTTGTGTTTGACTTTTCTTCTTGTGATTTGCAGACTGTTAATTGATGTGATTTGTGGATGCGGACTATGTGTATTTATTATGTGTGTACTATGTTTCCTGTCTGTCTTTTTCATCAATTATCATGTGCTGCTAAAGTGTTGTTTTGGAGGATAATTTTCATATAATCATTAAATTTGCATAAAAATTTTGTCACCATAAAAGTGGGAGATTGTTGAGAAAACTTTTATCAGATTTTGAAGTTAACAAAACTTTCTTATTCTTGTTCTTATTATGAAGATTACTAGACTTCGTGCTATATTGTGGAATGTTGTCAAAGTCTATTTTACTCAGAAGTCTTTCCATTCTGACGAGATCTAGACTGAAACTAAGTCTAGAATGGAGATATAATCAAACTCAGAATTATTGATCTTTCGATAATGATTCAGTACGAATGTGATTTATTCTTAATATTTGGCTTTTTGGCGAAGAATCTCACTTACCTTTTATAAATATATTGATGGAGTCAATCACGATTTGATGGAATTAATCACGATTTGATGAAATCAATCTTGAAACAAGTTCTTTTTTGGGAAGCATCTACTTATGGAAACCTAAATTTTGATTGTATGTACGACCAAAATTATCGGATTTTCATCTCAATCTTCAAACGGCCGCAAGATTTCTTTAATCAATTTTGTCCAATGGATTGATTGGAAGAAATTTCTCTGAAGAATGCCAACAGTTATAAAGGCGTAGAAGAGTATTTAAGGAGGCCATTTAGTCCATTTGAGTGTATGCGTGAAAATTGAAATTCCAAAGTTTGAGACTTTTCCAATCACTTGTTCTTTATCGACAGTGCTTACAAATTGTATTCAAGAGATCAAAACACAAGAAGAATGATTTAGTGAGAGAAAAAGAAATATTCCATTGAGTGTTCGTACTCAAACCATTGTATTTCTCTGTTGATGTCTTAGTGAATTTTAGCCGGAAGGCTATTAGCGTGGGAGGGTAGAAGTAGGCTTGATCTAAGCCGAATAACTATAAATCTCGTGTTCAATTTTCTTTTCCCTTAACTCTTTTAATTTGTTTGTGGCAATCTTTTTTTGAATTCTGCGAATTTCTAAATCATCTTAATTGAGTCTGAACTTACTTCAGAAGTTTGGCCTCACTTTTAATCAGACTTTGCTTGCAAAAAAAAGAGAAAAACTTATTATGTGTTTATTTGTTTAATTTGTTTTTATACCTATTCACCCCCTTTAGGTGGTAATACTAGTATTTTCAATATCTACATGCTAAAAATAAAAATTGAATATGTGCCATTCTGTAAAAACCAGCTTATATAAAGAAACTGCGACAATGTTAATGCGCTGATTAAAAATTTTATTAACATATGTTGCTTGGAAAGAAGGCAACGGTGAAATAAAAATTGAAGTAGGCGATAAACAAAGGAAGGGCAATGCCGTGATTTTGGCACCTTTGAGTGGGCAATTCCACGAGTTTTCCACTAGCGGGAGTGATCCAGAAACGCTGACAACACATATTAATCGAACGGCTGATATTAAACCACTTGAATCCAACGGCTAAGGAGAAACATGACAAACTTGTGCGCAAAAGCACGGGATTGCAGAAATGGCCCTCTTGCTTCTAAAAAAAAATGGCCCTCGCTCCACCTTTTTTTCTTGGCTTCCACTTATCAAATCAAATTAGCAAATCACCAACTTCTTCGAAATTTTACAAGTACTTAAAAGATTACCAATGTTATAATGAATATATTTCGATTTTCCATTTAAGTCTTAGCAATTTATTTTTATCACGTCTTTGTAAACCTTTGCCAAATGTAACATTTAAAGCTCTTTTATTCATTTTGACCCATACTTTTCAAAAGCTATTTTGTTTGTGTTATTCAAAAAGAAAAAAAGAATATATATATTTTTCCGCCAAAAAGCTAAATATAATCCAACTTATAAAAAGGTCATGCAAAATTTTACATATGATCTAAGTGCCAACATTTATATATTGTCAAAATATCAAGTGTTACGAGCTGGAAAAAGCCAAAACGCATTATCACAATATATAAATTAAGTAAAAAGAGAAAAGTAAAAATCTATGTAGACATGCCCGAAGAGAATTGAGATGGACCCAAGGCAATCCCAACCTAAAATTAAGGTTCGAAGTGGCTAGGTTAGTCGGATTTTCTGCCTCGGAAAAAAAGAAATTGGTCAGCCAATATGTAATATTATTCACATTTTTGTCAAATTTAAAAAAAAAAAATAATTGCACAAGTAAAATTCGGATAATTTGATTTTTCAAATCACTTATTTTCTACGAAATGAACTTACCTAAAGAGTTTGATCATTTTCGGTCCGTCGAATTCGCACCATGTAGTTTTTTCCTTCTATATCTAGGTGTTCTATGGTTAATAATTTTATGTCAATGTGAGCCTTCAAAATTTGAGATAATGTCTATGTGGCATTGGGCATCGTCTCAAGAAAATGTAATTCAAATTATATATATATATATATATATATATATATATATATATATATATATGTATGTATGTATGTTGATACCTAAATTTTATCTATTTATTTATGATTTAATCGCAAAAAAAATTAGGAATTAATGTCTAACCCCTAAATAAAATATAATTTTTATTAAATTGTATCGTATATGGACATTAGGAATATTTGCATTACTGGTATTAACTGTTAGAATTTTTTTGAAAAAAAAAATAAAAAAATTTAATTAATGCAAATTAAAAATAATAATAATGCGATCAGACTTAGCCCGGCCCCTTTTTCTTTTCTTCTCTCCCTAAGGACGGCGAACGACGAGCACGGGCAGCGGGGAAATGTCGCGCGGTGCGACCAGCCTGGCCAAGCTGGCAGCAGCTGGCGACGCTGCTTAAAAGGGGAGAGGTTGGACCGAGAGTGGGGGGGTTCTTCGGCTGAAAAATCCAGAAAGAGAGGGAGAGATCCGACGAGAGAGCCGCGAGTGAGAGCGAGGGAAGAGAGTCGGAGCAGAGACCGCCGGCCGCCGCGCCTGAATCGCTGCCGACTACCCGCCGCCGTGCCTCCTTTCCCACGCCGAAGCTCCGGTGAGCCTCGACCCTATTTTGGCCCTGTTTTCGGGCGTACCGGGCCGGAGCTCGCGGTCGTCCGGCTCACTCGAGCTCCGGCCCCGACCATCCTTTCTCCAGCTACTGTGTGTGTTGTTGTTTGTTTGTCGAGAGTCCCGTCGAGAATCCCGGTCGAAGTTGAGCCGGAAACCTCATGATTCGCGAGCGCCCTTCACCCGTCCGACGAAATGTTTAGGCGAGATCTAGTTTTCATCCTCCCGTTTTTGGCCGAAATCGAGTCTTCCGTGCACGCCGTGATCTATGGGAATGTTCCAGTGGTGTTGGGCGACTTTGGGCGTCGGCCGTGTAGTCGTTCGCCACGTTTCCGTCGTCGCCCTAGTTTGTTCGGTGTTTGGCCGTGGTGTGGCTCTCGGCCGGCGGCGGGGAGGTCGGCCAACGAGTGGCGTTCGACGCTGGGTGGTAGCTCGGCGGTGTCCTGAGCGCCGGCGAGGGCTTGTCTAAGTGGCGTCGGTTCGGGTGAGAGCGCAAGGGGGAGGCGTGCTTCGGAAAGGAGAGAACGGAGAAGAAGAGAAAATAGAAAAATAAAAGAATTAAAAAGAATTAAAAAAAATTAGTTTTTAATTTGAAGCCGGTCATATCCCGGTAGGCGGATCGGGTTTATCGGCCCGAATCCCTTTTCCCAAATATAATAATAATAATAAAAAATTTAATTGAAAAGTTAGATTAAAATATATGGTTACTATTCATTTTTATGTGGGTTTCCATCCACCGTGAGAGAATCGTTGCCGACCATAGTCGACTTCAGTCAACAGTGGGAATAGAGGGAGGAGAGAGTGGCAAGCTCGAAAGAACTCAGATAATTTTTCTATATTTTAATTTTTAATACTATGAAAAATCTAAAATTTATAAATTTGCGTCATATTTAACCTAAATTAATTTTTGTGTAACTAGAGTTATATTTTTCCATGATTGATAGACTTTTCATCGACAAGAACCACATGGTATAAGAGGCTCCTGCAACTTAAGCCGTTGACATCATAGCTTCAACTTTCTAGGAAAGTCAAAAGTCTCTTTACTTTGTTGTTGAAAGACTAACCAGGAGAGCAACCCAATGGCGACGCAACCAAGTGAAGAACAAGGAAATTCGAATCATGCAGAACCAGCAGCAGGTACATGTTCAAATTCCAACCCACAAAGAATATGGTATAATCGATGGGGTCCCAAATATGCTGGAACTTGTATTTTCTCACGGTTCTTTTTATTTTCTTTATCACCAAAGAAAGATAATGCTGACCTTGGCTAGAATAAAGAGGGGAAAAAAAGTATGCGAAGGACTTAGTGCTCACTCTTTCTCCAACAGATATTGAAAATGTTTTAGCAAGCCTTGGATCAGCTTCTTCCCAATCTGGAGGTGCTTCAGGTGCGTTATCCTTCAAAAGAGTTATTTTCAGTGTGAAATTAATATCCGGGCGGATCTTCATGAATTTTTTATTTTTATTTTTCTGGGACACTTCTTAATGTCAGCAAGGATAAAAGTATTAACTGAAGGATCTGAAAAGTTTGCGTCTATTGCAAAAAATTCCGAAGAGGAAGTGGATGAACCCTATTACCGACCATTGTTGCGAGCTGCATTCCGGGGTGATTGGGAATCTGCTACAAGATTTTTCGAACGAGATGCTGCTTCAAAGATGGCCAAAATAACAAGGAGATCAGAGACATTGCTTCACATAGCCGCTTTGAGCGCACATGACCAATTTTTAGAGAACCTGGTTGAGCTCTTGTCTCCGAATCCAGTAGCGCTTGAAATGGTTGATTGTGGTGGCCGCACAGCCCTCCACAATGCTGTCTTGTGTGGAAGGATAAGGATGGTCAAGGCATTAGTTAGAAGTAATCCTACGTTGACGCAACTTGCAGATGAGGAAGGACGTGTTCCTTTGGGAATATCTGCTCTAGAAGCTTCTATGCATAAGGAGATTGCCTGGTTCCTGGCGAAAAGTACAACAGACGATGGGCCAAGTCAACCCTTTAGCAGTCCCTCCGCGATTGATTTCATTTTAGAGCTCACCGACAGTGGTCATCTTGGTAAGATCACCATCGCTCTTTATCTCAATTCCATCTGTTTTTTCCTTCATTCTAAACTTAACTTCTTTTACTGATCAACTTGCTGGTCAATTCGGATAGATATCACCCTTTTTCTAGTTGGGCGGTACCCTCACTTACTTACCATGAAAAGCACAAAGTATTCCGGACGATCTATACTGGGGATGTTGGCATTGAGGGAATCTCACTTTCCCAGTGGAACCAGGCTTAGTGTTTTGGAAGCATTGATATACAAATGTCCGTACTTTCTGCACTTGCATCTCTTCATTACTGATTTCCTTCAAGATGATCATACCTGGCTCATAGCCTACTCTTTTGTTTGTGAACTGAAGGTATACCGGTGAACTTGAGCTACAAACCAACAGATAAAAATTCGGATACGGGTGGGTATGCATTTTTGCTGTTTAGGCATTATCTTCGGATCTGCCATGATTTTGAACTTTTAGTCAATTTTCTTAAATTATTCCCTCCGTACTAGCAAAAGAAACGGGAAATGATTGTTTCTTTGTAGGATATATTATGGTTCCTTGACCTAGTGTTACTTGAATAATGGCCTGAAATCAAACTACTTTATGGACTAGCTAGCCCTTGGGAACCACATATGATTCAACCAAGTGCATAAGTACTGTATAACATAATTGATTTTGGACAATGTAACGGATGGATTACAAGGTCTTCCAATGATTTCATATCCAGTGACCAAGTTTTCTTTTGCAACCTAATTGTAGCGCTTCAATGCCTTTCAAGGTCACTTTGGAATGCCGTCAAAACTGCAGGTACGCTTCCATGTTATAAAGATACCATCTCTATCTTTGTACTTCTCTCTCCTATTAAAAGTCTATGGCTTGTTTGTTTTTGACTTCTTAAATAAGTAGAAAAAAGCTCCTACTTAGTTCTTGGCCATAATTTGGAAAAGAACTTGTGTTAGACCTGTCACATGCATAAAAAAAATCATTACACATTTATTATCAGATGAGTGACATGTATGCCAAAGTTAGTTTTGTAATTCAATTTTTCCTTGTCAACCAACAATGACTATGTGACTTATTCTTTACATCGTCGACGATACTAATAAAAATCTTTCACAAAAGTACTCAAAATCAACCAAAGTTATATATGATTTTCTGTGTTAATATTTTTAAATTTTGAAAGAATTCTGATATCCACCAAATTCTAATGACAAGAATCGCGAAATTGTAAATTGAGGTGAGATTTGATGATAACCTAGGAATTTCTTTCATGTGGCTAAATGATCCAAGCATAAGATATGGTACAAGGTTTACGTAAACATAGGACTTCTTCAATCTTGATTGGTGAAATCTGGTTCACTTCATCATCTCTGTCAAGCATGTAAATCTTTCTGGAAAAATAAGAACAATGGACCTATATACATTCGCTTCCTCCATTACGGGTGAAGTGCCTAAAGCCTAAGTATTATTTTCTTTGACTGCTACTTCGTCTCAATACAACACGAAAGAAAACGTTGAAAGGATGCAGGAATTGGGCACGGGACTAGGGGCAAGCCCCTCGCGTGAATAAGGTTACAATTCCTGAAGGCATGGGCTTATCATTTAATCGCATTAAACACAATAAATTTACACTTTTATTTGGCAACTTTTGGCGTGAAGAATAGGAATAAAAATAGGTAGTAAAAATCAAAATAATTTGTTTGGGAGGGCTTGTAATAGAAGACTATTTCAGTGGGAGCGAATTTCGTAGGTCCCAACAAAATCCCAGATTTTCACCCTAAGTGATATATCCTATACCAACAAGCTGTTTGTTGGATAATAAAAGAGTGGGAGAAGTGTTGAAAATGTCTTAAATTTTTTGCAAATGTCAATTTAGTCCTAAACCTTTTTTTTGTGTTAAATTAATCATAAACATTTTTACTTAGTTCCGGCCAATTTTGATTGAATTTTGCTGATCTGGGCGCCGGTCGCGACGTGGTCCGATTGGTCGACGTGGACAACTTTTAATAATATTTTAATATTTTTGAATTTTTTTATTCTTTTTCTTTTTTCTTCTCTCCTCCTTCCTCCGGCCCGCGAGATCGAGGGCGGGTGGCCTCGCACTAGGCGGTGAGGCTCCCCCTTACCGGATCTAGCGAGGGTTGAGCTTCGCCCATGGTCGACGAGGGCAAGCCTTGCCGGTGCCACCTAGGCCACGAGGGCGGCTTTGCATCGAGGGTCGAGCCTCGCCGAATCGCAGCTTGGGTGGCGCCGGCGAGGCTCGCCTCGCCACCCAGCCCGAGGCTGCCCTCATGGCCACCTGGCGAGGTGGTGACAAGTCGACCTCGCCGGGCTGTCGCCTCGGGCGACCAGGCTGGGAGGTTGGAGGAAGGAGGAGGAGGAGAAGGAAACAAGAAAAAGAAAAAGAAAAAGAAAATACAAAATTCAAAAATATTAAAATATTATTAAAAGTTGTCTACGTCAACGCCGATCAGGTCACGTCAGCCGGTCGGCGTTCAGTTGTCAAAATTGGTCGAAAATGACCGAATTGGCACAAAGTAAAAATGTTTATAACTAAATTGGCACTAAAAAAAGGTTTAGGACTAAATTGGTACAAATGTAAAGGTTTATGACTTTTTAACACTTCTTCCATAAAAGAGTTATCTCCTCTTCTTATAATCCTATATTTCAAATATGTTGGAAGCACTCCAGAAAATAAGACCCCGAATACATTAGGCCAATATGGAAGAATGCGCTCTTAAGAGTACTCGAAAAGGTGGACCATTCGAAGTGTGTGAAAATTAGCCCAAACACCACTTGACCACTGTAAAAAGATCCTATAGTTTCCAAAACTTATTTACAACTTTTGCCCGCTATTTACACTAGTCATCTTCACGCAACTTTTATATGTTCCCAAAATACCCTTTAGCCTTGTCCCTAATTCTTCTATTTGTGTCAAAGAACGAAAAAGGAAACAGAATAGTGTTGTTGCGTATTTTTATCAAATTAAAAATTTTTAGAGAATAGAGTCAAGTTAACTCTACTCACTGTCATTTAGGTGTAACAAGTAAAGTCAAATGTCACCTACAATTGTGCGACTTCATATGGAAGTTTTGATTTTGTTCGAGACAAAAAAAAAATTGCTCTTGTTCATAACAGCACAACGGTTTGCACGGTTAAGATGACTTTTTTTTTTTACTAGCTGCTATGCATATTTAAATAATATTGTATAAACTAATCTTATATACGCAAAGACTACTGTGATTTATTCTAGCTAGACAATGTAATTAGCGCGGTTATTTTCAGAGTTGTTCTATCAGGTTTAACTCTTATAATTATGTTCTCTTAATTATGATTAACATTATAAAACCTCGTTTGAACTTCAAGGAAGATACCGACGAAAAAAAAAAGAACTTCAAGGAAGACACTTCTTCAGTTACCATCCAATCGCTTCTACTTTCTTCACATCCAACTCTTGTTTCATCCAGACTTGATAAAGACTCACTGTTTGCATTTGAGGACTGAATGCCAAAGTAGGAAAAAATATCAAAATAGCTTTCCTAAAAGATTAAAAAACAAAAAAGAATGAGATCGTTCTCCCAATCACCCGCCAACCCAATCTCTAAATGTGGGAAATGATGACAATTAGTAAGCTGTTGTTAGATGCAACTCGGTGTCGAAAAAAAAATTGGGACCCAGAGTTTGAGAACTTTTACTCTTGGTCCAATTACCGGCCCTTCGTTTTGCATTTTCTATTTCCTTTTATTTTTGACATTTTGTAGTTCCTATAATCAAGAGAGTTCACGAGAAGAAGCGGGTACACGTGGAGGCAGTCGAGTTGGGAAAACAAGTTTGCATGGCGATCTCTTGTATGAGCACTACCGAGATCACCGAATTTTTCCAAGATGGGAACTTGCTGTATCAAGCTACACTCAGGGGAATCAGTGAAATCGTGAAGCTGTGTATTCAGTTTTTCCCGGAGCTTATTCGAATTAGGCCCTTTGGTAATAGTTTGCCGTCACATGCAATGCAGTTTCGCCAACCAAGGACTCTTGGACTCTTTCTGAAGTTAAGCTCAACCGCTGAGTTGTCATTAGTCCTAAGGCCTACATTCAACGATTCAGAGGGGATGATGAAATCAGTAGTGTCGTATGGTTTCGATAGTGACGTGACTGGAGCAGCTTTTGAAATGCAAAGAGAACTCCAATGGTTTAAGGTAAGTATCTTTCTCTTCATCAATTTAATAACCATGCATAATGATAATTATCATAGGGACATGCTATTTCCACTCCCATCTTAGCTAAGGCGCTCCTTTCTTTAATTAACTGACCAAAATATCCCTCTCTTCAATGTTATGTTTCTCTCTCTTCAATTTAGTTACACCTTCACTTTTAGACTCACATTAATATATTTCAGAGGACAATTTTAACTACAGCCTAAAATTTTGATCCTCTTGCTCTGAGATTGAATATGTTATCGATATTCATTATTTTCTTCATGGTAGAAGTAGTAAGGTAAAAAGTTCATTTTATTTCCTTTTTTTGCTTACCTTTGTTTCGACATGATCTAGATATAAACATGTGACTTGATCTTTAAGCAATTTCGCATCAAATTTTGTCTAAGTCTTAATCTCCTTTATATGTTCCCTCATCTGTTTTTTTGAAAATTTTCAGCACTTTATCCACTTATCGAAACTCCTCTTTGTGAGTTTTATGCATAGGCTGTGGAAAGCTGGATTATCCCTTCAGTGAGATCCTACTACTACTTTGAGGAAAACAATAAGGGCATCGGGAAAACATTTTGGAAAGCATTTGTGGAAAACCACAAAGAGTTGCTTGAGAAAGGAGGGAAGTGGGTGAAGGACACAGCAAATTCATGTATGCTCGTCTCAACTCTAATTGCCACAATATTGTTTGCTGCTGCTTTCACCGTGCCTGGAGGCAATGACAATAATACCGGAGTGCCATTGTTGTTAGGACAAGATTCTCTCTTGATTTTTGCAATTTCGGATGCATTAGGTTTGTTCTCCTCTGTGACGGCCATCTTGCTATTTCTAGCCATTCTAACTTCGCGGTATGAGGCACAAGACTTTCTGTACTCGTTGCCTAAGAAGATCTTAATGGGCCTTTGTTTTCTCTTCCTCTCCTTGGCTTTCATGCTGGTGACCTTCGCTGCAACTCTCACAATGGTGCTTCATAAGAGACTGGAGTGGATTCTCATTCCCATTATTTTGCTGGCCTCTATCCCTGTGGCTTTATTCATAATACTACAACTTCCCTTGCTATTCCAAATGGTTCAATCCACTTATGGATCTAGCATCTTTCGTCCCGAGGGCATTTGGGATGGAGTCAATTATATTGAACAAGATCAATGATTGATGAATTTGATTTGAGGGTGTATGTCTTCATTATAGTTGGTTGGTTGTAGCGGGGCCAATGCGATATTGAATCTATTTCCTCGAAGTCTTTGAACAATTACTATACATTACGTTTCTCTACCTTGATGTGAAAGCTCTATTTATAAAATGATTTAATCATTTTAAAATTTCAGCCTATAGATACTTCAAAATTGAATTTGCACATACATAAACAATTTTTTTTTTTTTAACATTCAGTACCAAAGTATGCTCAATCTTGGAATATAACTTTTTTAAAATTAGTTTTTCTAGCTTTTGGTTTTATAATTTAGATTCAGAATTTTTTTTCTTTCAGCTTAAACATTCAACCTCTAGGTATTTCAAAAAACCTCTAGGTATTTCAAAAAGTAATCTATTATAAAAAAATTAACTTCAACGTTTATTACCAAAATACAGGCTATCATGTAAGATATCTTTTTTATCATGGAATGAGAGATGAAAGATTATTTATAGAACTTTACCAAAAAAAAAAAAAAAAAGATTATTTATAGAAAAAAATCTATAGATAAGAATTTCAGTGGTAAGAACAATACCAAATGTAGACTTTATTCTTGTGAACTATAAAGTAATTGGAATCATACCAGTTATGATACTTTGTTTGTATCAATTGTGAAGTAGATGGAATAAAACCTACCATAAATCTTCGCCTCAAGCAAACACTATTGACATTTAAAATTTGATTAAATATTTAGATATTAATTACATAAAAAATTAGATAACAATTTGGTCTGGAAAAGCAATCCTCACCGTCAAGGTGATCGAAGATAGCTCTGGCTCCTTGGCGACAATTCGTTGCTTCGATAAGCAATCAGACACATGTCCGATTCCTTAAAAAGCAGCTCCCCCGCATCATCAAGTAAGATGATACCTTAGTACTTGCCAAAAACTTTGGGTCGCGCCCTATATCATTTATTCCAGATAAGTAACTACAGGTACATTATTATTTGTCTTAATATGTATCATATTATATTACCATTTTTGCATAAGACACTTGGTCTCAAACAAGATATTATCTACGACATATGCATAGAAAAATTTAGAAATCAATTCTTCTTTAAATTCAACATTTGCAAGCTCAATTTCAAAGAAAGGCAACAATTGATACCTAAATATTGTATAAATATATAGATATTTATTGAATAGAAAATTGGGGACAAATTTGGCCCCAATAAAAATGATTTTCACATCACCTAGACATTAATATTATTTACATCTACAAAGACTTATTTTTATTTTATTCCCCTTTATTTTACCGTATATATATAAAACTATATTTAAAAAAAAATTGGAGGAAAAGGGGCGAAAAGGCTTTGGGGCTGGGCTCAAGCCCAGCCCCCTTTTATTTCGCCTATCTTCTCCCAGGACCAGGCCCAGCTTCCCCCTCACGGCCCGGCCCGGCCCAGCCTCTCCTTCTTCCTTCCTCCTTCCTTCTCCCTCCCTGCAACTCCCGTGGGCTGCTCTCCCTTCACTCCTTCTCTTCTCCCTTTCTCACGCGACAAGGACAGCGTGCTGCGGAAATGAAGGAGTAGAGCAGGCGGAAGTAATGACTAATGGGACGCCGGTTTGGCCGGGGGAGGCCGGTCGGCGCGCCAAGGATCGGCGGCCGAAGCCTCCGTCGACCGGCCTCCTCGGCCTATAAATAGGACAGCGCGAGCTCAGTAGAAGGGGCAGCCAAATAGACAGAAAAGAAGGGTGGAGGAGAGAGAGCGGAGGGGTTTCTTCGGAGAGATGTCCGAGAAGCCCGAGAGACTGAGCGGAGGGGGTGAAGGTAGAGGGAGAGCACCGAGAGGGCGGAGGTCCGAGAGGAGATCTGAGAGAGAGAGAGCCCTCTCTCGACCAAGCCACGGAGACCCAGGCCGCACGAGACCTCTGCCGTGTTGCAGCCGACGGTCGTTGCTGCCACGACACCGCTGCTCGCTGCTTCGCCGATCTGCCACCGATCCTGCTCCCTGCACCATCGCGACCAAGAAGTCTGGGCCAGCCGTCGTCGCTCGCCGCGGCCGTATCCGTCGGGGTTCGCGGTGGGAGAGCAGAGGAGGCTACGAACCGGGTTGGGCGTGGGTCGTATTCGGGTAGGGTTTCGTTTGTCCGGGCCGGCTGGGTCTGGGTGTGCATGGGCTTGCAAGGTCGTGGGCCTGGCTTTTCTTTAAAGTGAAATTTGGGCCTGATTAGAATTAATTCGAACTGGGCTCTTGATAGAGCCCGATCCGGCCAAACTCAAGCCCGAGATAGGACTCCTCCGTCCGCTTCGTCCAGCCTCTGTGCATATGATGGATGACCTCCGTATCTCTGGGGGAGACTGCTCGAAGTCTATTCTGTTGGATGAAGCTCAGGGGATTATTGATTTTGAAGCTTAAATGTGTTGGGCATAACATATCTAAGTCATAATCCCTAATTTTGTGAATTAATTTTAATCGGGCGAAATTCATGTTAAGTAACTCAATTGATAAAATCGGAAAGTTTAGATTTGAATTGGCATAATAAGTTTAGGATTGACTTGATAATTGCCCCTAAATAACTTATTTCAATATTTCTTCTAAATCAGTAATAATTCATCATAAAAATTAAATTTTAGATATTTGCTAGAATTAGACATCAGCTTAGATTTTTATAGGTTTGCTAATTGACGTCAAAAGCAAATCAGTGCATTGATCTCGCACGAGAGTGTGCCATGTGAACATCATCGTGCGAATTTGACCCACTTTTATATCCACTGATTCAATAGATAGAGATTGAAATGCTAGCATCATTTCCTTGAATTACGTCATCTCACCCCAGAACTTCGTGAGCACCTAAGTCCATTGTAAGCTTTCCAACAAGATATCATTTGGCCGACACCCTTTTTGGTCTCAAATCACATAGCCACCTTTTCATAGCCACCTTTTCAGGGAAAACACATGATCAAATAAATATCCAAGGATCTAAATCAAACAATACCTACACCTAATAATAGTGAGTCGAACTTTCCGGCGGCATTAGAGTTGTAGGAATCCAAATATGGATTTAAAAGATAATTATTTCGAAAGTTTATCATGTAATTGTTAAACAACTAATCAAATGCCACACCTCAACACTTTTAAGGGACAAAAAAAAATTCTTAGATGCCCTCGGTGCATGTGAGCTCATCTCACATGTACCATTGGATGAAGTGGGCCCATGTAGAACCCACCAATCTAACAGTAGCGTGAGCTAGGTTCACATTATCCGGACACATACATTATTAGCTTATTGTACAAATGATCGCAACAAGATTCTAGTGTAATTAGAAAAAATGAAACAAGTCCAAAGCTAGGCTCTAAAACAGAATCTGCATCCATAATTAAGTCATGTATAGACAAGTCCACATCAATGAATTGGTCCACTTGGCCTTGGACAATACTAAATGAACATATTGAAAATGTTGGCATGACGCACCATTACTAAATAATGCTTTGAATGGCATGATGTAAGCTGTCATTATATGAATGCAACACCGAATGTTAGTTTATCCCTCTGTATATAGGATTCAAATTCTGTTGTAATCTCATCTATAATGGGTGGATGATATTACTACATTACTTGACTTGTCGAGTATATTTTTTCTGATAGGAACATTGGCTCTCAAAGAATCAACGAAGCAACATACTTCTATTCATCTACTCAAATTTGATGGAGAAAGGGAGGCCTTTTGCTCCATAGTCCGAACAGAACAACAAGTCATAAAGCACTAATAATCAAATTTCCACTCCAACAACTCACTTCAACATACAACCAAACCAAATACAACTTAACAATAAAAATCCATGGAAAGCCATTGACGATGAGCATATAAGCTGAATTATTATTTCCTTTCATTTTTTTTGAAGAGGCTTGAAAATGTGGTGATTCTTAATGGATGGATTCTCGACGAAAATGAAATTAGCCACTTATGCCACCAAGAACGCCATTGAGCTTCTTGACCTGAGCATCATCAAGGAAAGAGGTGGCCTCCACCAACTCGAAGGAAAATAATTAGCGAACAGAGCAAAGTCCAAGATTTGAAGCCCAGGTTTCGGATTGTTGAAGCTAACTATCGCAAGTGTTGGACTTTTACCAGCATTCAATTGGAAGTGCAATAGGCCAAGGGAAAGTCACACTATCCCCTTTGTTGAGGTTCTTCAAGTAGACGGTGTTCGCTGATGACAAGATGAACTCGGCACAGATCGACCCTTGGAGGACAAGGACGACCTTCGAGGCACCTGGGTGTGTGTGCGTCAAGATGACCATGCCAGGGGGCCATATCGAAATTAATGATTGCAACCAATATGTATATATGGGGACCATATATCTCCTGGGCATTTTCACAACTTATTTTCAAGGTGGCAAAGAATGTTCGTAAGTTTTATTTTAGAAGTTTACTTAACTATAATTAAGCACTACATCACCAAAAAACCGATAAGTACATAGGATACATCACTTGTCACTCATGATGCTTCTCTATCTCTAATTAAAGGAATTTCTCCTCCTGTTAGTATGTATGTGGTGGGTTTTTCTCATTAATTTTGCGCAAAAATTTCATCCATTTTGATAAAACCACAAATGAAAGTCTTATCCATTTGATAAAAACACAAATAAAACTTATCTCTCTCTCCCGTTGCGACCTAAATTTTCGTCAGCAAATCGAGCATGCATTTTTGTAAAAATAAAAAATATGTGAAAATAATAAAAAATACTAAATGAAATTTCGGCGCATCTCACGGCAGCCTCGCGTCCACATATACGTATTTCTAACATATACGCATTCAGTGGGGTAGAATAAAGCAGAGAGAACGCACGTACACGGTGCTCAGCAAATTCTGTCTCGTATCGTCAATTTCCAGGAACTTCTAGGTTGCGATTCCCTCTTCATACTCGGCCCCCTCCAGTCCACCGGTAGCCGCTGCTCGTCTCCTACCGCCGACCACCATAGTCTTTTCGCATTTAAACCCCAGAGAATAGAACAGAGTACAGGGAAGGAATTCTTATGTTTATTTGTGATTCTCTCTTGCTGTCCTCTATGAATCCTCACCTCTCTCTCTGTCACTGATTGCCTTCGCAGGCTACTTCCCCAACACCACCAGCTTCGCAGCCACAGTAAGTGCTCTGTTCTAGCCTAATTCGCATGCTCTGTTTCTGCTGAAGGTAGGGGCCGAGTGCTCGATTACACCAGCATGAAATCCGGTCGCATTCGAGCCTTAGCGATAAATTTAGATATGACCCCTCTCTTATTTTTGCATCTAGATCTTTTGGCCGTTTGATAAAATTCCTGAACTAGACCAGTGCATTTTTCGATTCAGATTCTGACCTTAGGGCTTTCCTTTGGTTAGTCGATTCATTATTTTCGTCATATAAACTTTACCTTTGTTTCGTTTCCTTTCATTTCAGAAGCTATACGTTTTAGGATTTGTTCTTGGAATTCTCGGATTAGATGCATATCCAGTGTGTACGCAAGATGAATCTGATACTGGCTACTCCAGAACTTGACCGAGGGCCCCTTAAACGAAAATGAATTGATCCGTGCACGTTTTACTTCTTATACTTCATTATATGTCGTTCTGTGTTTATTGTGCCGAATTGGAAACATATTATGAAAAAATGTTGCTGGTTAGCTCTCTGTACGTGTTGAAATCGCAAGTTTATTGAGCGAATGCTACCATCTCGAATACCGAGTGCATGCTGCGAGAGCATTGAGTTGCTGCTCTAGTCATCGTATGCGCATTCATTTGGGTGCGCTGTGACTGATTGGTTCATCAGCTGTATGCCCATTTCGAATATGTTGAGTTGTTGACGTGGTTACTGTGTTGTGTTCGTACAAATGTGGTGAGTTACGGAATATGTCTATTCTGTGCGTGCTGGCTGTTCGTATGTTCTGGTATGCGTAATCATGTAATTGGGTCATTGATGTGCTGTTCTTTGATGCTAAGTGCTTGCTGTCCGGATCTTCGCTTTCATTTTTTTTTTCTGTTCTAGTTTAGTGCGTTTCTTTCATTACTGAGGTTGACTACATTATTGGAACCTCTAGTGCCGTGCTTCTGACTGAAGGATTCAGAGTTATAACGGCCCAGTATGATGAGACGATTATTCAAATTCTTTTAGGCTATGTTTTTTTTTTTTTTTTTTGCAAAAAATAAATAGTTTGGATAATATTTTCAAAAAAATAATCGTTTGTATGACTGAAATAATTAGTTAATAAAAAATAATTTTAATATTGATAATAATTTATATCTAAATATTTTCATGAACTATTTATTTTCATAAACAATACAAGCGATCATTTTATATAAAATGATTTACAAATCATTCATTTTGCAAAGCAAAAATAATCACTTATTTCTCTTACAAAAATAAACAAATGAAAATATTCTAAAGGTCCACGAAAATATTAGAAAATTTAGAAAAAATTTTCATGTTAACACTAGTCGTATCACGTAGGAGGCACAACATCCGTGTGAGTGATTTTTTGGATTATATTAATAAATCGTTAAAAGGTTTATGACTCAATTGGTATAATTAAAAGATTGACAACTAAATCGGCACAAATATAATAGATTTAAGAGTTTTTTGGTACTTTCCCCTTGGATAATTGGTGTGGTGTGGAATAATTAATATATGCTAGTTGGCTTCTCCTTGGATGAAGGTATTAGCATTCTGTTGCACAATCCCAACAGTTGTTTATCAAGTTCAATTGGGCTAACTGACCATGTTTGCACAAGAACAATTGCAGATCATAAGTGTTTGCCCAACAACAGTTTCTCCATGCGATGCTTGTGTTGTCTGTGCTAGCCAGGAGTTTAATCGCGCTCAAACGAATGCTTGCAGTGTTCTTCGAAGATAACTTCCTTTGCATTCCTCTCCATCAACCCCAGACGCATTCACGAGCACTCTGTTTTTGTTCTATTCTAGCGTACTCACATAACACGAAGGCAACTTCCTTTTCGTCTTTATATGACTTGTCTGCATGCGTCTGCTTCTTCATTTTACATTTGCCCATGCCTTTAGGAAGAGGAAAATAACTCTTCTTTTCATCAAGGCAGGGAATGGAATGGAGGAAACCTGAATAATGGGAAATTAAGCTTAACTCCGACAGAGCAATTAATGTCTGTGGAGAACAGAGAAGCAGGAACGAGAGTTCTTTCGAGAAACCATCAGGGGAGCTGGATAGCCTGTTTTCCTCGAAACACAGGAAGAACGAATGCTTTTATTGCTGAGATTTGGACGTTAGGAGGCAAAATTAGACCTAGTGTTTCGAATAGTGCTATTCATTTGCATAACGAATTAGATGCTTTAGCGGTTATTCATGCTCTTGAGAACAAACAGTCTCACAATCTTCTCATAGAACCTCTCCTTGTGAGTGCAGGAACTTGCAAGGAAAGAATGCAGGCATACCGTAAATTGAGCATTATATATACAGAGAAGCAAACGGATGCACAGCATGCTCTGGCTAGTTTGGGAAAGGAGCAGCATATGCAGTTTACTATTTTCACAAGTATTCCAAACGTTATTGAAGATACTTTATGTAAGGATGCACTTGACAGTATTTCGACTACGAGTGATGTAACTTGACTGGTTTAATTTCTGAACGATGGTCTTCGTTTCACCAAAAGAAAAAGAAAACTTAATCCCCTTGGGTTTAACTTAATATGGTCCAGACCATCATGAAATGACCAAACTCATAAGTCCAACAATTTGGATAGTGGGCCTTAAATCTGAAACATTTCTGAGTTAGGCCTATGAAGATGTTGGTAATTTCCAATATGTACATATCCGCAATATTTTATTCACCACCTTAGACAAGTACTTTCTCAGCACCATGGCAAAAATCATTCTTTTTACCACTTTTTTCTTGTCTTTTCACTGACAACTAAAAAAACCATCCAAAAGTGTGGCTTGCGCTAATGTAACCTTCGCGTAAAAGAGATACATGAACATCTTTAAACTTATCTCATAAATTGAGAACATCATCATCCTTAGTTATTAAATTTTTTATATGTATTTAGCTTAATGTGAGTATTTTCAAAAGCTCAATATCAGAATTTTTTTCTTAAAAAAATAATTAACTGAATAGGGAATTTATTTAGTCTTTGAGAAAGTAAGGAAAATGGGGAGGATATAGATTTAGATGGAAAGTCAATCATTGAAATTAGCTCATATTTGCAAAAAACATAAAATAAAGATGGAACGTTTTTCGTGTGCCCCGTGGGACAAGGGCTCTTCTCAAGTTGTGCACGTCACGAAAGAGAGGAAAGAGACAAAAGAGATTTCTAGAGAGTGTGGATACGACCATTGACTCTTGGTCATCTCTTATCTACCGATCCTCTGAAATTTTACATTTCTAGATTCTTGCACGAGTTAATCGTTTCAACCTTGTCCTTTAATCACGTCCCAAACACTCCCCGAAATAGAAGACTGCAACAAAGTTGGGAATTACCGTCGTCAATCTTTGATTGATTGTGTTCTTCCCCTTCTTGTCGTTGTTTTCACCTCCTAGTGGCTGTTTTTGGCTCTTTTGTTTTATTGTGGTACCACGGCTATCATCACACTCTCTTGATTGTGTTCCCCTTTGTCTTTTGAGTATTTGTCTCTTTTGTTTTAGTGGTACCACGGCACCCCTACACTATCTTGACTCCTTTGTCTTTCCCCCAGTGTTTGTTTTGCCAGGCTTCCTCTCTTTGTATATTCGATTGGCAAAATCTATATTATACTTACCTTTACAAAAAAAAAAAAAAAAAAATCGTTTCAACCTTGATGCACCGACTAAAAAAAAACCTTCATGGATTTTTTCACACTTCGATTTAATGTACCAAAGCCCCACTCTTCAACCCAGGTCACTTTTCAACCCACGTGGATAGGGGACAAAGTTAGTAATAATGCATACTTTCATTAGATGACCAAATAATAGTCAACAAAAAGAGAGAAGAAATTTTTTCAAATCTAACCTATGAATGGACTTGATCAATGCAGCCCGTCCGAGACAGCTGGAAACATCAAATAATTTTCATTGAAATATAATAAAACATGTGCATGCTACCCAGCTACTTTTCTTTTGCTAAAAGTAAATGATGGATACTTAAAATCATAACAACCAATTAATTTGAGACTTCTCTTTCTTCTTCTTCTTGTTTTTTAGCCATTCGAGCCTTTTATGGTGGCTCAAGAAAAAAGTGACTCTTTTATCATTCGTTTATAAACCGACAATGAACACTTGGTCTTTCATATAGACATGATACAGTATTATATACATCCACATCCATATAAACATAGACATATATGTACACTTCAAGCCTTAATTAAATTGGAACTAGACTTATCAAGTCACTTAGGTTTAATAGTTTTTTGTTCACAATTTGCTTATGATAATGCAAACGCATGGGCTGTGCTGAAAGATTATAAACGAGTGGAATCCTAATGATGAGCAAAATGGTGATGAGAGCTATCTAGACTTACTCTTCTCTGAGGTCTATATATATGCAAGCATACTTCTGACTTCTAAGATTATATTGCTCTAAGCAAAAAATAATAATAGCCATTTTTATAGTGATATTGAGTTGCTGTGCAAAAATTACAATAATATTCATAGTTACAGTGAATAAGGTAAGTTTACGATCTTTGGCTTGAAAGAGATGAGATGATCCATAAAGCCACAGGGACCGCAACTCTAGTGCACTATGCAAAAAGAATTATCGTATTTGTTCAATTAAGGGGGCCAAAAATAAATAATTAGTCACTCTAGAATCTAGAATTTTCGAATGGTGACCTATCAACGAACCAGTTTGGTCTGTGTATACAAGCTGAGGGGCCGTATCAGCTGGTGTTCAACACCAGGGGAATTTGCTGGATTTGCACCTTGTTTGGTTACCATTTTTCCACTCATATTCTCCGGGTCGAGTTTAAAGTGAGTCAATTCAATTTTTTGAATGGATTAAAATTAGTAGTAAGAAACGAAGACGAGTAAAAATGGGTGTAAATGGATATGACTCAGACTCATAACGGTGATGAAGATGAAATAAAACAAATAAGAGCACTACCTCCATCAAATTAGTCATACGACTAGAATTTAGTTTGGGGAGTCATCTTGGGCTACTCCTTGCTTTCAAGGAAAACCGTTTTCTCACTGGTTGTTCAAGCTTTCTTGGAGTGCCTTTTCATACTGAATATGGATGACCCGGAACTAAGTGCTAGCAAAGTGCTCCATTTGTTGTAAATCTTTCTAAACTAGAGTTAACGCAAATAGCCTTTCTGAAACTATATGTTTGTTCCATTTAGGAAACTATCAGTTTATTCAATTAAGGGGGCCAAAACATAAATAGCCACTAGGATAGGGTTATTTACTTCTCCGGGAAAGCTAAAGCATTCATGTTGAACAACACTGCTTATATCTACCAAGCTCATGGGCTGGAATTTTCCATTTACATCATGTGTAAGTAACTGACAAAGCGCATATAATTATCTGCTCTAAGACATCTTTTTTTTTTAATAAAATAAAATAAAAGAGAAATGAAAATATTTTCAAATTTGGCAGGTGGATGCACTTGATCAATGCGGCCAAAGTTAGAATAGGAGAGGAAAACATAAATATTCACATCTTGACAAATTGATGTAAAAATATCAAAATCAGTTAATGGGAAAAAAAAATCTGCATCGAGCAGACGTTGGAATATCTATTACTTGACTAATTTTCTGATAAAATGCCAACCGTAGAAGGTAAAATATTGGAATGAAACAAATATAAACTAGGTTGAGAATGATATGAGTTCATTAAATTAGCAATTTTTGCAATTTCCTGTGGAATTCCCATATGAGAGCCGCCCAGAAACATCGTAGAATATTGGCAGATGATGGGAAGGACTCTTCCACATTGGTGGGCTGGGGATGAACTATACAGGTCAAATTGTTCAAATGTAATATATGCAGGACACCGAATCAATATTTGGCTGGTAGCCTTTAGTCATCATCTGCAGAAAGAATCAAATTCATAACAAGTGGAGTCTCTGGCCAGAGAGAAATCAATACGGAATGTAGTAATTTTTGTTATTGTTCATGACCAGGGTTCATAAATCACTATGCTCATTGTGAAAAGGATGCACCAGCCACGGCGACTAGATAAGTAATATTGAAGTCAACATAACAACCACATGACTTGAGGCATGAGAAAAATAACTTACCAACCACGTGCTATCTTATTTTCATTCATAGTATCTTTCTTCAGCAAAAGAATGTTGACTCAGGGAAAATAACAATTCGAACTTCCTAACATTTGTAAAATTTTATGAGATTATTACCAACTGTTTTAAAATAGAACAAAAAGAAATGTATGTGATGACCTCCATTCATGGGACAAAAACAAGTGCAAAGATTTACCTCTCAAAATACAATGAAAGAGAAAGAACTGCCAATATATACATACCTTAATATTCCTGATATATCTCACATGCTCTAAAATAATATTTATATTACAACTCTAAGGTTTTTGAGAAATATGTGATACTTGTAAAAAATGTTTCTTAGGAAATTGTTTTTCAAGAAAATGATAATATTTTTTGGTGTTTAGCTAAAACTTTAAAATGAACTAGAAAATATTTTCTATGTTTCGTATGGGAAATTTGATTTGATTTTCCTCCTTGCAATCATTTAAAATAAATTATATTTTTCGATGTTTGGCTAAAACTTGAAAGTAAACTATAGAATATCTTTTATTGCTTGGTATAGAAAATATGATTTGTTTTTGTTATTGCAATCCTTTTAAAAAAATTATTTTTCCTTAAAAAAAAAAAAAAGAATTTTCATTTTTTTTTTCTTTTTCTTTTTTTATTTTCTTTATTTTACATTCTCCTTCTTCTTCGACCGATCCTTAACAAGGCTCAAGCTCACTGATCTTGGGCGAGGCTCCACCTTCCTAGATTCGGCGAGGTAGAGCTTATGAGGCCAGCAAACTCAAGCCTTGCCTAATTGGTGAGCTCGAGGCTATGCTAGTGATTGGCAAGTCACGGCAAGCTTGAGGCCTCGTGAGTCACGGCGAGGTCACCTTTAGCTTAGTACAATGAGCTTGACCTCATTGAATATGGCAAGGTGGAGCTTTGCCTCAAGCTAGCTCAAATTGGCTCACCGGAATTTGGCGAGCTCAAGCCTTATCAACTTGTGGTGAGGCTTGTCCCAAAAAAATCCATGTGGGATGATTTACTAGAAATGGCACTAAAATTATCGATTTTATTTTGATGTGGCACTAAGAAAAAAATTATGACATTCAAGTTACAAAAGTTACAAAAGTTACTTGTCTTGATTTGCAATGGTTTTCAATTTAATGTAAGAATTGATGACAAAGAAACGGCTTTCTTTTTCATATAATTCAAAAAAGACAGACAAAAAAGCAAGAACATCTTTATTCTTCTTATTTTTCATTTCTTTGTTTAACATACAAATTTAGTGCATGTTAAAGAGGAATGTATGTTCTATCCTAAGAGGATAGTCGCTAGAGTCAGTTGCACCAAGTTTTATATTTTGAAATGTAGAATTATCTTGAAGGACGATGCTTCCACGTCTCAAATAGGAGATCTCATTTTCATATTCTCCAATTATTTTTCACAACAATAATAACTTACCAACACTACTAAGAATTTACCAACTTCCAAATAAATTGCTGTATTATCAAATCTTCTGAAATTTTTTGCAAGCATCATAAATAGATGATCATCATTATAGTAAATATGTCAACATTTTAGTAATCTATTAATTTATCAACTTCTTCGAAGTGCTACCTTCACATCGATACAAGCTTCAAAATGTCTAGTGATAGTTGCGTTCTCACTTTGAATGGACCAAAAAATTCATCATTAACATGACCATGAGACATGTGAGCCTTCCTTTGATACCAGGCAAAAATTGAAGCAAGGCATAAACAAAGGAAAATGTGTAAACTAATATTTTTCAATACATATCCAGTTTAATTTTTGATAAAACAAAAAAAGCTTCTCGAGATAATGTCAACGCCACTTATACAATATCTCAATTTTGATGTCCGAATTTGGTGGACTGAAAATGAACGGACTCTCTCTCACACCAAGAAACAAACCTTGAAGTTCATAAACAGTACTGGGATGCCATTGTTGGACTGGCCGAAAGGTTTTCGGTCACTCTCTTGCTTCTTCCGTGCAGATGCCTTGTCTCCTCTCTCTTCCATCTTTTCATGCTGAGACGCCTAGCAAGTGTCATAGTCCATGTGAAGATCCGACCCAGACTCTCTTTTGAGGATGTAAGCAATGACATCATAGGAACTTTGGAGAAGACGCAAGAATGTCACATCATTTTGGGGGAGGAAATTTGGCAGCATCCATGACTTCAATGACATCTTTGAGTCGCCCAATGTAGGGTCGAAAAGGCGTTGTCCAAACGACGTCCTTTGCGTGACATGTGTACAGTTAGGGAAGAAATGGTAGTCAATAATTTCATACGTTATTCCACTTTTACAGACATGTCTCTGTCCCAATATGCATGTGGAAAACATTCCATCTTTTTTGTTTTTAATTATGAGCTAATTTCATTAATTAACTTTCCATCTAAATTTGTATCCTCCCCATTTTCCTAGTTTTTTCTTTCTTTCAAAAATAACATACATTCCATAGCCGGTGAATTATTTTTTTATATAAAAAATTGCGATATTAAGTTCGTTCGTTTCGCGGAAAATATAATATTTCTGGAAAACATTTTTTTTTAAAAGTCATTTTTTAGAAAAAATGATTCTATTTTCCGGTATTCAATCGAAAACCTAAACTTTGAGTGGAAAATATTTCACCGTTCTTTAGCTAATTTAATTGTTCGGGAAAAATTATCAAAAAGTGAATTTTATTATTTTTAATTGACTAAAAATCAGTTTCATTTTTTATATTTTTTTAAAATGAATTTTTAATTATTTGTATTTTTAAAAAAATCGAAATTTTTATTATTTTTCTTTTTCTTTTTTTTTCATTTTCATTTTGCCTTTTCTTTTCCTTCCTCCTCTTTCTTCCTCCTCCTTCCTCCGCCACCACATGCCCGAAGATGGCCAACTACTTGGCGGCCGACCAAGACCCGATCGCCAGATTCGGCGAGCTCGAGGCTTAGCCGATCTCACTCGACGAACCTCTGGCGAGCTTGGGCGAGGCCCGAGCCTCTCCCAGCTCGCCGGATTTGGCGACGCCGAGGACCTCGCACGGGCGCCGCTAGATCTGCGCTCGCCACATCGCGCTTCTCCGACTTCGACTTGTGAGCAAGCATTTCTCACGAGGCGGCCTCTGGAAACCCTAGAAATCTCTCCGGCGGGTCCAAATTGGCGCGGCATTCGCCGGTCGCCCCCCATTCCCAGTGCCCCCCCTAGTCACAAAGGAGTGCACTACCACTCTGGGCAAGACGGTAGATAGAACGGGGGAAACCATGGCGGAGAAGACGGAGGTAGAGATAGAGAGAGAAAGAGAGTGCAATAGCGAGAAGAAAAAAAGAAAAAGAAGGCATGAAAATAAAACAAAAATGTATTGGTAAAAAGAAGCAAGATGGAAGAAGTTATGGAAAATGTTTTCCACTTTTAAATGTTGTTTTTTCTAATGATGGAAATCATTTTCCTTGACTAGTTCATTTTCCGTGAAACGAACGCTAGAAAATTCAGAAAACGTTTTTCCGAAAGTCATTTTCTGCGAAATGAACGAACTCTAAGCTTTTGAAAATACCCACGTCGAGCTAAATGTGTACACAGATTTTTATTGATTGAGCATCATGATGTTCTCATTTTATGAGGTAAAACTAAAGATGTCGATGTATCTTTTTTAATGATAAGGGCACACCAACACAATTCGATTCAAATTATGTCTGGAAGATGTTTTGAATTGGGGATGAGAAGCGAAGAAAAAAGAGGTGAAGAGAAAAATTGTCCCATATTGTTTAGAAAGTACGAATCTAACGTGATTTTGATAGGCCATGAGATACATATCGCTTAGCACGCCTTTGGGCACTCATGCATTGAACTAAAGAGGAAGATAAAAAAACCAGATGCATGCTTAATCCGTGTAGTCATACGAGGGAACCCTTCATTGATGGATTTTGAGATGATGCCCGTAAAATTTCATATGCCCTGCCCAACAGGGTAAGAAGATGTCCTAGAGGATTCCAAAAGAGCCGTAGAGTTTCGACTATATGATATAGTATGATAATATGAGATGCTATGTGATTCTCGAAATACTAAATGTGTGCGAAGTATTTGAGTGTTATGTGTATATTTTGGAAGTCATTTTATGGCTCACACATGTTTGACCTGAACTTATATGAGACGCATGAGACACGTGCATGAATCAATTGTCATTTTTAGTGACTTAGAAGGAATGTGCATGCTATAATGGTCATTGTTCATGAAGTGAGAGGCATGTAGATGTTGTGAAGGTTGTTGTTTGAGTCTTGAAGGCTTTGATAATGTTGTGGATTCTAATATCTAACACATGTGAATATTTTGGCTATTATTTGCACTAATTGTGACACATGTAGATTTATGTGCCTTTGTTTAGGACTCGAGGGACTTAGGTTGAGGATAAGTTCCATCATGTATATAATTAAGGCAAAGCTTGGGTTTTGCTATTGATCTACCATTGACATACTCCAATGCAAGGCATCCGCCTACATGAGATTTAAGATCTTTACTTATTGAATTTTGACTCATTTTTTGTTGTTTAACATTTTTAGGTCAATAGATATGAATCTCTTACCTCACCGCTTCATGCATTTTGGGATACCTATAAGCATAGAGGTTGCGGTGATAGAGGTATTTAGGGAGAACACTGCTCTGTCAGATCACTACCATTGTTTGGGTTGACAAGGGGTACCATGACCTTGTTCCTCACTACTACCAAGCATGGTACACATGGTTTGATGGGAACCTTTTTCAAACTCTTCTATAGGTTCCGTGGCCACTTGGACTAGATGGGGATGCAGGCCCGCCAAATAGCCCTGTGGATGATGCCTAGGCAACAGGTCATGGTAAGGAAGCCACTTTTGGTTAGATCTTGTCAGAGGAGATAGGCTCCCCTCTTGCAGCTTTTGACCCTCCTTTTTTTTTTCTATATATTTTTGTGTGAGGGGATGACTAGTCAGAATGGCCCTAGAGATGAGGGCATGTAAATTGTAAACGTTCTAAGAAAACAAAGCATGGAAGTTTTGTAGTATGTATATACGTGTGTTATTTCCCGTTATCCATTTTTGTTGATTGATTGGATGTTTGAGAACTTCCACATGTACTTAATGGAAAGATAAAATCAATGGGACAATAATGCCTACTTGGACGTTGCAAATTAATCCCATTGCTAAGGACATTGTGTTCCCGTGGTGAGGGAAGGCTTGGGACATGACATTGTGTCTAAAGTCGTGGCCTGAGCATGGCATTCTTACAAAGAATTAGGATTACATAGATATTGAAGGTTTTGCTAATGCAGATTGAGCTAAAAATCCCATAGACAGAATCAACTATAGGGTTCTGTAAATTTTTAAGAGGAAATCTAGTCACTTAAAACAACAAAAAGGAAAATGCGGTTGCTAGATCAAGTGTAGAAGCTAAGTATAGAGCCATGGCTTAAACCATGAGTGAATTAGTATGGCCTCATTTATTGTTGCAAGATTTTAGTCTTAATAAGCTTCAACCTTCTACAAAATTGTACCCACCCGTGGGCAGCCACGTTGGTGTTCATTCTTTCTTGCAACGCTTTTGTCGAGAGTTTGAATCCCCGCGTTGCTATCGCAATTGAAGTGGGGGGCCCTGGTGGTGGAATATCTTGTAGCAAGGCCCGACGGTGCTACCAAGCACCCGAGAGGGTCGTGTGATCCTCGAAGGGTGATCTTTGGCGGTTCCCGATCGATCAAAAAAAAAAAAAAAAAAAAAAAAACTGCTACAAAATTGTTTTGCAATAATCAAGCAACAATTTATATTGCTTGGAATATAGTCTTTCGTGAAATGACCAAGTACATAGAAGTTGATTGCAATAATCAACAATTTTAATTTCTTAAATTAGAATTTAAATATTTTTATATTGAAATATAATTTCAATTTTGTTAATTTAATAAGTTTGTTATTTGAGAAAAATAACTTTCCAATTATGGACATTAGAAATCTTATCCACATTTATCCAAGCTCTCCCATGGGATAATTTTATCATGTCTATATTGCCCTTAAATCCGACTTTATCCTGTTGGATGATAGGATAAATTATATCACATCCCGAATTTTATCCTGACTATCAAACGCAGCCTTGGAATTTACGTAAGGAACATTTCAACTTGACCCGAGTTAAGGACTGACCGGATGGTCCGAGCCATCAGATCCAACGTTCTCGACGGTGGTAATTTCGTTTTGCTCAATATTAGCAAAAAGCGATACGCTGCCTCCTCTTCGAGGTTCATAAGTAAGTGCACTGTCCTGTGTCGACGCTTGGATTGTCCGGATCGGCCACCCGCCGCATTCATCCATATCTGGATCAGTTGGTCCAGCTTCCCCTTGACATCGATTCCTGAGAACCTGCTCTCCATCTTTATCTTGCCTTAATATTTTGAGCCGAGAGAGCACACAACCAAGTTCAGACAGAAAGAACAAATCTTTCACTATTCTAACCAGAATAATAATGAAGAGATTCCATTAGGGTTACGGTCTAATGAGTCACAATATGTAATCAAGAACGATCAAGGGAATGTCTCGGCACCAAACTCCGTCATGGCGATCTTGAACGGTTGCTGAAACATCCGGGAAGATGCGTTTGACGGGTATGTGCCGACATGTCGGACGCATCAATGAAAACACAAGAACAGCTCGTGCTGTTCAGCTCTCTTGTCAGACGGAATTATCACAAAGATCCAAGATTTGTTTGGCCGGGCATATGGTACGGACATCACCCCTTATGATTGCACGTAGGACTCACTCAAGAACCCTAAACAAAGATCGTTTTGTGCTCTGATTCAAGCTAATTAGTAATTATGCTCATCTTGAGGGGTGTTTCTGCAGGAACTTTAGAGGGAATTCGACTATAGAAAAGATGGCTTGGTGAGGCCGGTCAAAGAAAAGGGGCGAGTGGGAAAAGGTCAAATGGCAAATTTGTTGACTTAATTATTATTAATCATTATTATCTACAGTGATCAAGACTTGAGGGTGCTCTAATTTGTAAAGAGCCCTTAAAAGTCGGGAGACAAGCCCAAAAGCATGTTTAATGAAGAAAATATGGTGAGGGGGGGTCTTGTCAAATCCTACCATAATTCACGGACTTTTCCATCTCCTCCTCTTCATAATTTCCTAGGAAGAAAATAGATGATGCCTTCTCGAAGTAATCATTTGACCGAATAAGATTTACCTAGAAACGTGGTGAATTAGAATTAATCAAGATTTTGAGATCAATGTATTTACATTAAGAAGTATATGTTCCCTGTTTTACAACATGATTTACCCCAACAAACGATAGGATAATTACCAGACAAGAAATCTTTTAGACCTACTTAGCACATGCATCTTCTCTCTTTCTATCATATTGTCATTTGCCCTACTCATCATACTAGTAGTAGATTCAACCAAGAAGTGGAGCTAATCTCAATAGCTTCTGAAAACGTGCATCATATATTTCCACATAAATGTCACCAAGTGAGTTTGGTATAGTAATCCAAGCATTTCTTGGAAGTGTATTTGTTTGATAGGCCTCTGGGTGTCATGGTATAGGCAAGACATTGACGAGACACTAGTAATGTTAATAGTCCCGTGCTATTTAATGGCTTAACTTTCTTTTAGTCTGTTAGCTGAAACTTTTAGATAGTTAACAGTAATCTTACTAATCTCACACTAAAAATAACTATTGGAGGAGTGGTAGATAAGTTGGTCTTGCAGATGTCGACAGAAGCAGGTGCAGGAGGAACACTTCCATACGAAAGGGGACATGGGTTGATCAGATTCTGCAAATCCGTGGCACGAACGTAACAAAGATGCTGCTTTGCTAGCTACCGCTTGATCGCACGGAGTTGCTGTGGTGGCTCAGAGATTACAGGAACGATCATATCTACGGGGAAGCCAATCACCGTGCAGACTATCTGAAAAGATGGTGATTGAAGGATCTATTGACATTGTTATTGTCTATCACATTCCCGATGATGTTGAAACTGTGCCATTAGCTGACAAGGATAAGGGCCATGATGCCTACACTAGTCCCGTGGATTAGTCTCCGAGAATGAAAGCCTTCTTAATTACAGAAAAAATAAAGAGAGGAAACTGTTTGGTACAGCTTATAACACCGTTTATCATTTCAAGAAGCTGCAATGTGTCTTCAAGTTGCTTCAGCTTCGGAGCGTGTATCTTGCCCAACATTATGCTTTTCCCAACGCATCACGGTAAAAGCGACGGCAATAAGTTCTTTTTTCCACACGGGGATGGGGAGAGAGAAAGAGAGAGTTGCGGGGACACAAAGACAACTGCATGAAGACTTGCCATGGCAATTGGCAGGTGGTGGGTGGTGGCAATGGATGGTAGGTGGGTGGCTGATTAGTAGAAAGGACAAATAATGAGAAAAGTTTTTATTTTTTAATTCTGTAAAAGTAAAAAAAAAAAAATTACTTCTAATTTCTATTTTATACCTATTTCTAAAATGAAATTTATTTCAAAAATAGGAAACTGAAATAATTTTATCAAAAGAATTCTATTCCATAAAAAAAGTTTGGAGTAAAAAATTATTTTTGAAACAGAAACTTTGATTTGTCATACACCTTTTACTCGTACTTACCAAATTCGTGGGCTGGGATATTCAGTGTGCGTGTGTATATATCATGAGCAAGCAACATATATAGTAGGGGTATCAACGGTTCGGTTTAGTTCAGTTTTTTTGAAAAACCTAACCAAACCGAATTGAACCGTTAAAAAAGACTTCAAAACCGAACTGAACTAAAATTTCAGTTCGATTCGGTTTTTCGGTTTTTGATTTTTTTTTCTTTTTCGTTTTTCGTTTTTGTTCCTTTTTTCTATTCAACTCAACATAAAATTGTTTTCGGTTCGGTTTTTTCGTTTTTTATTTTCGTTTTTCTTTTTTCCTCAATTTTTTAATTTTGAAGCACAATTCATACGTTAGCAAACGAAAAGTGTATTCGTACAAATTACCCATTTAATAAAATCTTCGATTCGAGATGGGACACCAACCGGGGCCATCCCTTTCCCTTACTGCGCTGTCCGTTGCCGAGGTAGGAAGGCGACATGACTTCTTCGCTCTCGCTCCTTTGATTGACTGGGTGGGCAAACTACCAAAAGCGGATTGGAAGTCGAGATGAAGGGACGGCACACGCAAGAGGAAAGCCTCGGAAGGCCCAAAATAATAAATGTCGGGGGAAATGGCCCTGGCTTTGCACGTTCCTCGTGATGTGAGCAGAGATTCGGGGAAATGGCCCTGGCGAGCAGAGATTCGGGGAGCAGCAGCTTAGCTCGGCATTGCACGTTCCTCGTGATGCGTCGAGGTTTCCTCCAGTAGCTTTCGAACGCCCCCTCGGTCCCCTTGCAGAGATTTCTCGGTCCATGGAAGAGGGACGAAGGAGAGACTTGCAGAAGAAAGAGGCTCTGCCCCTCAATCGGTCGTTGTCGCTGTCACCGTCGTCGTCTCTGCCACCATTGCCATTGCAATCGCCGTCGCCGTTACACCTCCAAGCCAACCAAGATGAGACACGAGAGGAGAGGACTCAGAGCCAAAAGAGACAGGAGTCGGGAGAGAATAAAACTGAATTTTTAATGGTTTGATTTTATCGGTTTGAGATTCGGTTCGGTTCGGTTAATCGATAAAAACCAAACTAATAAAAAAATATTAAATTTTAATGAGAACCGAACCGAAAATTGAACCGAACTGAAAAAAATTGAATTTTCGGTTTGGTTCAATTCAGTTTTGGTTCGGTTCCTAACACTTTTAGGGTGCGTTTGGTAACATTTCTATTTAAAAATTGTTTGGAAATGAAATAGAAAAAAGTATTTCGCTTCGGGAAACAATTTTTAACAAACAAACGCGTTTGGTAAATTAGTTCGAGAAATATAAAAAGAATAGAAACACGTTTGGTAAATTTGTATAAATTTTTTTATTTCTTTTAATTTTTAAATATTTTTATTTTATTTTTTCTATTTTCTTATTTATTTTTCCTTTTTCTTTTTTTTTTTTTTGGCCGGTCGCCGGTCTCGGCCTTGGCCGGCGACCGGCGACTAGGGCCGGCGGCCTCACCCGGCCGAACTCGCCCGGCCACGGCGAGGCTCGCTAGCCCCCGGCGAGGCCGAACTCGCCAAATGGGCCGGGCGAGGCTTGGCCTTGCCGGGCCACCGGCGACGCCGACTGGCGGTGGCTCGGCAAGGCCGAGCCTCGCCGGCTGCTAGGAAAGCTCGGCCTCGCTGAATCTGGGCGAGATCGAGCTCGCCCAACCCGGTACGAGGCCGAGCCTCGCCAGGGGCCGGTGACACTCCGGCGAGGTCGCCGACCAAAGAAAAGAGAAAGAAAAAAGAAGAAGAAAAAAGAGAGAAGAAAATGGAAAAGAGAGAAAAAAAGTGTTCCTAAATTTTGTTCCATAAATAATAAATAACTTTTTTTTGTTTTTCGTTCATGTTCCAGATGTGTTTCGGAAACAAAAAAATAATTTTGGAACAAAAATGCAAACAAATGTGTTTTGTTCCTTTTTGTTCCCAGGAACAAAAATACAAAAATTTGTGTTCCTGGGAACAGAAACACATTTTACCATGCAGGGCCTTAATACACAGTGCAAATGTCTAGCAACTCTAGATGTTTCCTGTCTTCGAAAAAGGAAATAACAAAATAAAAGACAAAAGAAAATTTTGAAAAATGGACAAGAAGAAGTTATGGTGCTTTCAACAACTCCAGATTCGTCAATAGAAACACCATTAGTAAAATTACTGGAAACCACATTATATATTAGTAAATAAAATAATGTAAAAACGACCAAATTATTCTGGAAATGGTCAACCCCTGAGCTTAGTTATAAGAGGCCCTGCAATTTACGCCGATTGACATCACAGCATTAACTTTCTAGGAAAGTAGAAAATCTCTTTTGCATGCTCTGTTTACTTTGTGTTGGAAGGCTGCAACCCGAACAGCAACCCAATGGCCGCGCATCCATATCTTCATGCACCAGGTACATGTTCATGTTCGAGCCTAGATGAAATATGGTTTGGCGATGTGGTGTTAAAGAATGCTGGATCTTGCATTTTCTCGTGGTTCTTTTTCTTTGTTTTATCATTGAACAATCATAACCCTGGTCTTGACTAGGAAAAAGAGGGAAAAAAAGGAAGAAAAATCAGTATGAGAAGAACTTTGTGCTCACTCTTTCTCCTACATATATATTGAAGATGTTCGTGGAAGTGATGACCAAATCGAAGTGTTATTTCATCGTGAAATTAATATTTGGGGAGGATCTTAATGAAATGTTCTTATCTGGGACACTTCTCTATGTTTGCAAGGAAAAAGTATCAACAAAATGAGCCTATAAAATTTGTATCCGATGCAGGAAATATGGAAGAGATGGTGGATGGACCCCATTATCGACCATTGTTGGCAGCAGTATTCAAGGGTGACTGGGAATATGCTAGCAAATTTTTTGACCGAGAACCTGCTTCATTGACGGCTAGAATAACAAGCAGATTCGAAACAGTGCTTCACATAGCCACTTTGAGTGCGCAAGACCAATTTGTTGAGAAACTGCTTGAACGCTTGAGTCCAGATGCTCTTTTAATGGTTGATTCTGATGGCTGCACGGCCCTCCACAATGCTGTCCATTGTGGAAGGATAAAGATGGTCAAGGCATTAGTTAGAAGGGATCGTAGATTGACGCAGCGTCCAGATTATAAAGGACGTGTTCCTTTGATAATATCTACTCTGAAAGCTTCTACGCATAAGGAGATTGCCTGGTTCTTGGCGAGAACAACAACAGACGAAGGGCCAAGTCATCCCTTCGGCAGTCCCTCTGCGATTAATCCCATTATAAATCTCACCTACGCTGGTCATCATGGTGATAATATATCACTCTCTACCTTAATTCCATCTGTTTTTCCCTTCATTCTAGACTAAGCTTATTTTCCTGATCAACTTTGCTGGTGAATTTGGATAGATGTCACCCTTTTCCTAGTTCATCAACACCGTCGCTTACTTACCATGAAAAGAAGAAATTTATCTATACTAGGTGTGTTGGCGAGAATGCAGTCTCACTTTCTCAGCGTAACCAAGCTCAGTGTTTGGGGAAAATTGATATACAAATGTCCGTAATTTCCTTATTCCCATTCCTTCAGTATTGATATCCTTCAAGAAGATTATACCTGGCTCATCACCTGCTCTTTTGTATCTGATCTGAAGGTATTTCGGTGGACTTGGACTATGGACAGGAGGATGAAAATTTAAGAAATATGCAAAGACCTACAAATCCAGGTGGGTGTGCATTTTTCATTTGGGCATTATCTAGTTTAGGACCTTCCATGACTTTGAACTTAAGTCGATATCTCAGATTGATTCCTTCCCTACTAGCAAATAAAACCAAAAATGATTGTTTCTTTGTATATTTTCGGGTTCCTTCACCTAGTTCTACTTGAACAATGACCTGAAATCGAACTACGTTATGATAAGCTATTTCTTGGAAACCACATATGATTTAACCAGCGTCTCTTCTTCGTTTCGCAGCTCCTCCCACACTATTTCGTTCGCCACATTGTCCATTCAGTAAGTTATACAATGCTCTTCTTACTTTCCTCACTCGCACGCCTTCATTATTGATATCCTTCAAGAAGATCATATCTGGCTCATCACCTGCTCTTTTGTATTTGAACTGAAGGTTTTGGGGTGGACTTGAACTATGGACCAGCAGATGAAAATTTAAGGAATATGCAAAGGCCAAGAAATCCAGGTGGATGCACATTTCTCAGTTGGGCATTATCTAGTTTAGGATCTTCCATGATTTTTAATTTGAGTCAATATCTTCGATTAATTCCCTCCCTACTAGCAAATAAAACCGAAAATAGTTGTTTTTTGTATATATCCTGGTTCCCTGACCTAGTTTTACTTGAATAATGGCCTGAAATCAAACTAAGTTATGGGCTATCCTGTGTCTCTGCGTCGTTTTGCAGCTCCTCCCATACTAGTTTTTCGTTCGTTACATTGTCCAATAAATAAGTTATACAATGCTCTTCTAGCTTCTTTTATTTTTTTTCCCTCCCTGGGCTTGACTACTCTGCTTGCAGAACAGAAGTGTGATTGAACCTTCACAGACCACTTGACTACCCAGCAAGCTTCGGCTTCGAGAGAAATTTTTAGGAAAATATGAAGTTAATAGAAAATAGGAGGAATAAATTATTAGAGCACGTTACTTGCAATTTGAGAGGGCAAAACTTCGAGTTATTTATTTTCATCCATATCTCTTTAGCAAGTTACTTGCAATCCCAACCATTAATCTATGTGAATGTGAATGTGAATGTTGTTTGTTTCGATATTTTAGACTATCAAATATTGACATTGTCAGCATACCACCAGCTATAATCTATGTAATAAAGTATCTTCATTCTAGATACACACAATGATTTCATACACACTGATGTGGTTCTCTCTGCCACTTGATTGTAGTACTTCAATGTCTTGCAAGATCATTTTGGAATGCCGTGGAATCTGTAGGTAAGATTCTGTTTTATAAATATACCGCCTGTCTTTGGCTCTGACTCTCCAATGAAAAGGCTACAGCTTGTTTGTTTTTTACTTCTTTTCAACTAGGAAGTTAGGGAAAAAAAAAGATTATCAGGTCACAGTTTGTAAGGAAGATTTACACATTTTTCATTGGATAAGTGACGTGTTTGAAATTAGTTTTGTAACTAAGTTTTTCTGCATGTCAACTACCAACAATAAACTTGTACTAGCATTGGACCTATAAAAAATCCTCTATAAACTTATTCAAAGTCAAAATTCAAAGTCAAACAAAATCACATATGATTTTTTGTGTCAATATTGTATATTTTGAAAGATTTCAGGTATTCACCAAGTTCTAATTAAAAGAGTCACGCAATTTGGAAAAAGGTAAATAAAGAATCCTTGAAATTGCAAATTAGGCAAGATTAGATGTTAACCTATATCCATCTTGCTTAAGGCTAACTGATCTAAGCAGAAGATTATAAAAAAGAGTTATGTTGACCTAAGACTTCCCTTCAATCTTGATTGGTGAAGCATGTTGGCTTCGTGTTGCCTCCCTTATGGGTGAATTGCTAAGGCTAAATATTATTTTCTTTCACGCTACTTCATTACAATACAACATGACATATATGTTGAGAGGGTGCAGGAATTGGGCATGGGACCGGGGGCAACCAGCTGGCATCCTTGACTATTTTCGCCGCATCATCCATAAAATAAGATTGCAATTGATGATGCATTGAATATAGTAAATTTTCATTTATATTTAGGAAGTTTAAAAAGCCGTTCAGAATAGGAATAGGGGGAAGAAAGCGGGTAGGAAAAATCAAAATTATTTGGTTGGGAGACTAGGAATTGAAGAAAATTTCAGTGGGAGCAAATCACATAAGCGTCAATAGAACTGTGCATCCCAGAATTCCTCTTCAAGTAATATATCCTATACGAACAAGCCGTTGGTTATGTGGCAAGAGAGTTTGTTCATCTTCCTATGATCCTGTAATCAAGGTTTGTTTAAAACTCCGCAAATGGAATCCTGAATACATTAAATCAATATGGTGGAGTTCTCTCGTAAAATTACCCAAGGAGGTGGAGCACCTGAGGTCAATTCCAGGTGACCGCTAAAACAATTCCTGTAGTTCCCAAAACTTTTGAACACGTTTTGCCCGCAGTTATACTTATTTTGTCATCTTCACCCAACTTTTGTATGCACCTGAAAGACCCTGTAGCCTTGTCCCTAATTCTTCTATTTTTGTCAAAGAATAAAACGGAAACAGAAGTAAAGTGTCGTTTCGTATTGTTCATTAAAAAGTAATTTTAGAAGAGTCTAACTAACTGCACTTACTATATCATTTGGGTGGAACGAATAAACTCGAAGGGGACATACCATTATGTGACCTCAGTGGAAGTTTTGATTTTATCTGAGACTGATATAATGGAGGAAAAAACATTTGCTCTTGCGCTGCTCTTGCGCTGAGCGTAAATAACAACGCTGAGGTTTGTTTTGTTGATGTGGTTTTTGGTGAAATCCAATTTTTGCCTCTTTGTTTTTCATTTTCTTGTTTCTTTTTTTTGTTTTTGTTTTACATTTTGTAGTTCCTCCAATCAAGAGGATTCACGAGGTAAAGCTGAGATATGTGGCGGCAGTCGAGTTGGCAAAAAAAGTTTGCGAGGCGATCTCTGATATGAAAACTACTGAGATCACTGAGTTTTTCCTAGAGAGGAACTTGTTGTTTCACGCTACAGTCAAGGGAAACAGCGAACTCGTGAAGATATGTATTCAGTTTTTCCCGGAGCTTATTAGGATTTCGCCTAATGGTGACAGTTTGATGACACTAGCTGTGAAGAACCGCCAAGAAAGGATTCTCTCACTCTTTTTGAAGGGAAGCTCAAAACATGAGTTGTCATTAGTGCCAGCCCCAACACCGGAAGAAGCAGAAAAGATGATGCTCGCAGCTGCAAAGTACGACTCTAATTTGGAGGCTTTAAATTATTTCTCTGGAGCAGCTTTCGAAATACAAAGAGAACTCCAGTGGTTTAGAGTAAGTACCTTTCTTTTCAAATATCTACTAACTAAGCTTAATGATAATGATTATATATTCCCGACAAATTTCTTAAAATATGATGGCTACACCTTTATTTGGATAGCCTTAAGAATATACATAGAACTTTCTTCCATAGCGGTAAAGCGATGGCTAGACCAACTTTTGTGTACCTTGACTTATCCTCCTCTCTAGACTATCTAAAGAGTGTACAGCCCCACATCAGTCTAATGCATAGGATTTTATCCCAGCTATATTTCCAACAAGCTTTGAATTTAAGACCACAAGGAAAAGAATAAACTCTCCTGATATTTAATCAACACGTTGTTGTTACATGTAACTTTTAAATTTCACATACGAAAAACTGATTGAGACTCGTCAGAGTTAAATTGCAGATGAATTCTACTAATACAACTATGTTCCACAACTCAATCTAAACCAAGCGGTTCTTTCTTAAAACTGTCCAACTCCTATAGGTTTCTGCCACGACGCAATTAGGGGATTATTATGCAAATCATTTCTTGTATAACCCACACATCTAAATTTGGAGTCCCAAAAAAAAAAATTAATTCAGTTTTGCTTATATTTTAACGATGACTTTGCTAGTTCCATTGTATCATATATTGTAAAAATGATAGTGTAATTCAGATATAATTAGATTATGTGGATAAATAATGATCTAATTAAAGTAGGATGACATGAATCTTCTCTTTTTAATCAAAAGTTAGCAAAGTTCATTTATGGCCGCTGTTTCTATTTGAATAGCTATCAATTCACGAACACTTCTCATTAGTTGATTTAGCTATTAACTTAGATTGTACTCACGCAATCCATTGTCTAGAAATGAATGACATCGTGAAGCTTTTACTATATATTTACCTTTGTCTCATTTCAACCCTCTATTCTCTTTGTCGTGAAAAAAAGGTTGGGACAATTCTTTTTCTTTTCCCTTCTCCCGTGGCAGGCTACAACACATCTCTCCAAATGTTTAGTGAGTATAATAGAAAGAACGAGACGGTCTATTAACAATATCGAATAAAGACTTCTAGGGAAATGATTAGTGAAGAAAGTGAAAATTGGATGAAGAAGTGAGGAAGGCGACATAGAGAATTTTGGACCTTATATTAGATAATAAACTGAGAGAGAGAGATAAGAGGGTGGGCTGAAAGGTTGCGTGATCCAAGTAATCTAAGAATCGGTTCGTTTTGCGAAAAATAATTTCTGGGAAAATGTTTTTCTGGATTTTCCGGTGTTCGTTTCACTGAAAATGAATTCCTTGAGGAAAATATTTTCTATGAAAGGAAAAAAGTCTTCTAAATTAAGGGAAAATGTTTTCCACTTTTAAATTCTTTGGGGAAAATGTTTTCTATGAAAGGAAAAAAGTCTTCTAAATTAAGGGAAAATGTTTTCCCACTTTTGAAAAGTGGAAAACATTTTCCTCACTTGATCTCTCTTATCTCTTATCTCTACAAATTCTCACTTCCTCCTCCCCTTTCTTTTCTTCTTTTCTTTTTTGTTCAAATTATTTTTTAATTTTCTTTTTCTTTTTAATTCGACTTATTTTTAATTTCATTTTTCTTTTTCTTTTTTTATCGTTTTCTTTTCTTTTTTCTTTTTCTTTTTTTTTTTATCATTTTCTTTTATTTGTTTCCCACCTTCTTCTTTCTTGGCTAGTCGTCGGGCGTTGCCAAGTGAACCTCGAGCTCGTCGATCTCAAGCTTGTGCTCTGCACTCTTACTTATCCTTTTTCTTTATTCATTCTATCTTGCGGTTAGCTTGTACATTACTCAGGCAAATGGCTCTACATGCTTTACTTGTCTTTTCTTTTGTTTATTAGAACACAAAAACGCAGGGGAGACTTTAAAAAAAAAAAAAAACGCAGGGGGAGAACATGCCACTAACCGGAAGATTCTCATGAGGGTTATACATGCTTTGCTTCTTTTTAAAATCCATACGAACATTTTTTTTAAAGTAGATGAGCATTTGGCAACAATGAGGGAATAAAAATATGAAGTAAGTTTGCATGGATTTCAAGGCAAGTTCATATTTGATGGATTTATAGGTCGGTAAGTGATGTATGCCTAAGTGGTGAAGTCTTAGAATATATTTTCCTTACCGAACACTGGAAATATTTTCCAAAACATTTTCAGATTTTAGTCGAACACTAGAAAATATTGTCATTTTCCTAGAAAATGACTTCTAGGAAAATATTTTTCCGAAATAGCCCATTTTTCGTGAAACGAACGGACCCTAAATGAAGATTATATAAGTCTGAAACTCAAAGGTAAGGCCCTTTGAACGCGAATCTTCACAGTCAAGATTTGAGAAGGGCAATTTAGGAATATAAAAACTGGAGTAACACCTCAACCTTTTAATGCAGGAGTAATGTTGCCTATAAGAGGTCACAAAAGTGCGACCATGGAAATGCTAACCATTTAAGGAACCTACTTCAAGACATAGGGCATTTAAGGGCGTGCATGACAACGCTTCTTGACTGGGGAAGAGTTTCTTTTCAGAATTAGTTCTTTTCTATTTCTATTCCAGGAAACAATTTATGAGTAAAAGAACCCGTTTGGTAACTACACAAAATTTCTTCTTTTGAAATAGAAAAAGAATAGAAATGCGTTTGGTAACGCAACAATTTCTTTTTTGTATTTATTCGTTTTTTATTTTTGCTCACGGATCGTCGACGCCAACCGCCACCGCCCGCCGTCACCGCCGCCCGTCACGCCTACTGCTGGTGTCGCACGACCACCAGCCGCCGGCCGCCACCGCATGACCGCCGGCGGGTGGCGGCGGAGGCCGGCGGTGGTGAGTGATGATGGCAGAGGCCGGCGATGAGCGATGGCGGTGGCAAGCGACAGCAGTCGGCGGTTGAAGGTGGTCGTAGCAAGAGAGAAGAATAAAAGAAAAATAAAAAAAATTACTTATTTCTAGAAATTGTTCCCGAGAACAAAAGCAATTTTTTTTTTGTTTCTCGTTTCTGTTCCAAATCTATTTCCGGGCTAACTTTCTATTCCCAGAATACAAAAATAACTTGGCGTTACCAAATGGGGTTTTTTTTTTTTTTTTTGTTCTAGGGAACAAAAGAACATAAATTGGGAGAAACAAAAATATTACCATGCACAGCCTAATAGGTCAGATACTCACAACCTAAAGAATTCACTTTAGGATATAGGTTACCACTAAAGGTAAGTTCTCACCATCTAAGGAATCCACCTTAGGATATAGGGAATGGAACTCACCACTCTATGAAATTCACTTTAGAATAACCCTCGAAGAACCGAGGTCAATTTGGGGCCTTTTCATTTTAGGTTAAATCAGAACATTTTGGACAAAATTGCCCCTTACATTGCTGCCGGAATAAGCATATGAGTTGCACATGCAAACTGGCGAATGGAGATTTGGTTGGCTAGTGAGCTTGCCCCTTATTTGGTAATAGGTTAGCCATTTTAGATGTTTATTTAAAGCAAAGTATGCTATGAGTCATATTTTAATAAAACGGCTCCACTTTATTCTCCTATTTGAATTTTTCCCAATTTTCAATTATACCGGTGTTTATTGTCACTCATGTTTGTGACTTTTATGCATAGGCTGTGGAAAAGTGGCTTTTCCCTGACATGAGAACCTTCAAACACGAGGGGAAATCATATTGGCGTATATTCACGGAGGAGCACCGAGAATTGCTTGTGAAAGGAGGGGAGTGGGTGAGGAACACAGCTCAATCATGTATGATCGTCTCAACTCTAATTGCTACAATATTATTTGGTGCTTCTTTCAATGTGCCTAAAAGTATTAGCAGCATTGCTGGAGATCCACCGTTGCTCACAAGGAAGGCTCTCATCGTTTTCGAAATTTTGGATGGTTTAAGTTTGTTGTTTTCCGTGTTGGCCATCTTGATATTCTTAGCCATCTTAACTTCGCGGTACAAGGCGAACGATTTTCTTCGCTCTTTGCCTACTAAGATCATGATGGGCCTTTCTTGTCTCTTCCTCTCTTTGGCTTGCATGCTGGTGGCTTTCGTTGCAGCTTACACTATCGTGCAGCAAAAGAGAGCAGAGTGGGTTTACATGACCATTGCTTCGCTGTCATTAGGCCCTCTTCTCTTATTCTTAATACTCCAGATGCCCCTGCTATGGAAAATGGGTAAATCCACTTATGGACGTGGCATCTTTCGTCCTAGGAACATTTGGAAGTGAGGCATTATCGCTGGACAAGATCGCATGATTGACCAATCTGATTTGAGAGTGTAGGTCTTTGTTGTAGTTGGTTGTAGCATGGCCAATGCTAAACTGAATGTATTTCCTTAAAGTATTTGAACAATTACTATGTAGTATGTGTCACGCCCCGAATCCCGAGCACGTGCACATCCCTCGATGGTCGATTGAAAATGCGACGTCTCAGGATGCGTCGCCGACCCATTCTTTTTATCTTTCTTTCAATTAAGCACATGTGGAAATGAATTAAACACAACACCCAGTCAATAAACAAACAATAGGGATAGTCAATCAAAACAAAAGTTGCCAAAAACAACTTATTCATTTAACCACCGTTGTCCCTAGGACATTTAGTGATTTACAAGTTCTTACATTGGCAACTTCCAACCAACCCTCTCAGAAACCTTCAAGGATCAGGGTCACCCTAAACTTCACTAATGGCAGGGCTAGCCAAAAGGTGTCACATCTTGCGCCCACCACATTCACACTTAACAGATCTCCATGCTATAGCCCTAAAAAATATTAGCCCATGACATGGTGCGATAAAATCTCAGCGAGTCAAAACCCTAAACCCCAATTAAGATGCAAATTCGCCTCAAAGGCAATCTTAAGCACACAGCATACAAAACTTACCTCGCATCGGCGCATACCTACACGTTAGCTCAACATATATACCATCATTAGTGCAGCAAGCGCGGTTTAATAACTGGAACACATCATTTCAATCACATGAGTCTCGATTATAAGGTTAAACCATTATGACACGTCATATACCATGCCACACAATTTTTTCCCGTAATCAGGCGCAACTATCACAACCATTCAAGCATGTTCTAGTTATTACGACCCATCAACCATTGTGACATCCCAAATTTCCCCGACCTTCATTAGTGTAATTAGATCATTAGGAACTTAGATTAATTAGATTGGGCCAGAAAATGAACCCAATGGATCATGAGAAATGTGTGGGCTTGAGAAGTAAGTGGGCCACACGATTTGGACTTAAGAGATCTAACGAGTGATTATGGGCTTAGACTTGGCTTGAAGTGGGCCAAGGTTCGGAATTGTTAGATTTGTAAATTTAGTTTAGTGGGCCGGATTATTATAGATTAAGCCTGTTGGGCCAGAGACGAATATTTAGGCCCGAGTGATTTTATTTTCAACTAAGTTTATAAATTATAGTTATGATAATTTGATTAATGCTTGTAATCCTAATATCAATTTCTAACTTTAGCATTTTTGTGATGAATTCTTTATAGACTAACATTGACTAGTCGATATGTTATACATGTCATGATTGTATAATTATAAAAGAATTGAAATCAAGTAGAAACAAATTGAATTTGAGACAACAAACTTAGAGGCCACGACATCTCTCTCTCGTTGCTCCTTGCACTCGACACCCACGGTTTCATTCGCACAAACCGAGACATGCAAACTCAAGAGACATAATCATTAGCAAATTTCATCATTAGTCTAGCCTAGGGATTAGCTTTGTAGACCTATTTCCCTCTTAAGTTTCGTAACCCTCTCTCTCTCTTCAAGATCGAAACCCATCTTCATCTTCTTCTTTTCTGTTTTTCTCTCGGTCGAGCGGTGAAACCAGAAGCAAACCAGCAACCTTCCTCTTCTTTCATGTGAGATTTTGGTGTTGATCTTGAAGCATATTTGTGTTGTCTAATAACTGAACAAAGTAAGGAAATATATAACTCTAAATTGAAAGTTATCCATTGTTTTGTCAAGAAAGCTTGGGTCTAACCAAATAGTGAAGGATTTGGTTTGTAGTTGCTGTTTTGTGGTTAATCTAAGCTTAGCAAGTGTTAGATTGAAGGTAGAAGTATTTGCATGTTACCTTTGAGTCTTGTATGTTTCGAAATCCAAGTGTTAGTATGCTGTTTTGTTGAGTGAAGTGATGAAATGGTTGCCGAGCGAATGGATTTGGTATAAATCGTGGTGAGTGAACTCACGGATGCAACAACACTTCAAGCCGAGTTTGTGGATTGATTATTTGTTAGAGAAAGACATGCCGAAGGTGCCTTAAGTTGCTGTGATTAGGCATTGAAGTATAGTGGAAGAAATTTGTGAAAAGTGGTTTAGTCAGGTTAGAAGCAAAGGAAATCGTGTACCTATTCTATTCTAGGTGAAAACGGTTGTGGAGTTTTCTATTTGTATTTATTTTCTTTATATATGTTAATGGAAATAAGAAAGAAACCATTCTACATGATAGAGCATCTATAAGATCAAGTTATACACATAGCTATAACCATGTGAATATAAAAACATAGAGATAGAAGTGAATTTAGTAAAACTACTATATTGTTTTTGTGAGAAACGGTTTGACCTTTACTAATTATGCGAATTTTCTGTATTTACCTAATTAGAATTGGACTTTGAATCCTTAATGAAAATTGTAGAACACATCTTAAGGAATGATGTGTCAAAATTTGGATTAAATGAATAAGAGTTGGCTATAATTTTCTTTGTAGATAAAGAATCTGGACGTCGATACAAGGTGCTAGTAAAGATTATGGCAACCGTTACTCTTAATACAGTGACAATTAGACTTAAGTTTCTTCATGGGAATTGTCAGTCTATGTCTTAAATATAACATACTAAAATTTGGTAGTATTTCAACAAGAATTGATAGGCCTTTTGTATCCGAAACTGAAACTGTACATTTAGCTAGTAAACTGTCTAGACCCGAGAACATATATTAGATGTTGTGTCTTTTATATTAGACTTGTATATAGAGTCTAATAACCATCTAATAGATGTTAGTTGTGTAGGAGTAAGTCTCACATCTTAATTGAGATATATAAGTACATATAGTATCATGTGTGTGCAATGAGTGCGGTGCATAGTGCTTGATTGTGGGGTAAATATCTATTTGGCATGGAATGGGACATGACGTAATGGGTTTTATCTTATAATTTAGACATGCACGTGTGCTAGGTTCATGAAAATTAGATAGATGCTTTAGAGTCTTTTCTTTTGCATACGATAAATACATTAATCAAAGGTGTGGTGGTGTGAAATGTGTGCATAAGTGAGTGAATGAACCCATCGGTACAGAGATACCGGTGATGCCCCCGGAAGTTTGGGATGCCCTTGTTGAGTGGCCTTGGATGCCTCGATAGAGAGATACTAAGATGCCTTGGAGTGAGATGCCCCCTGCTGAGTGGTCTTGGAAGGACCTCGATTGTGTGATACCGGGATGCCTCGGAGTGAGATGCCCATGATAGAAATATTGTGGAATTCGGATGAGGTAACTTCTGGAATTGACTCGATCAGGCTGGTAGAGTTCCGGTTAGTGATTGATTGATGGTGGATCATATGCTCACTAAATATAATTCTACTTGGCGAGTGAGTTCATCATTGTTGCATTGTTTCATCTTGATATTGAGCTTGAGAATGTGGTAGGTATATTTGATGTTTATGGATATATTTAGTATGTCTCATATAAAGTGATTACACATATGATGCGTTACAATTTCATTAGATTATATTCGTGACAATCCTATCTTAGTATCTTTAATTGTTTGGCCATGTTTCCCTTGAAATATTAATGACTGTGGATTGTTTAAGTTAGAGTTTTATCATTCTTTACTGGGCAAGGTTGTTTGCTCATACCTTACATTTTCAGATTGATAGCATGGATGTATCGCTAGTAGCTCGATACGGGGTGGTAGCGTGTCTTGATGTTTCTCTTCATGACGTGTATGATCCCGACATTGACATGGTTTTCTCCAAATATGAGGCTACTTTATGGATGGATGACGGTAGAGCTGACTTGATACCGATGAAGTTCGTTGCATGGTTTACCAACCATGAAGGGGAGATATTTGACCATTTACCCTTTGGTGTAGGAGGACCTGGAGCGGGTATGGACGGCACCTAAACGCCTTGGATCATGTAGAAGTTGACTATCTTTGGTTTTCTTCTATTAGACGTGGGCTGGTGTGGGAACTTGTGGAGTAGATACCCTCACCCTTTATCCCTGACTTTTGTTACGCCTGACTTTTGTTATGTACATGTTGTATATATAGGCAATGAACATGGAAAGAGTCCAGGTTGATAAATTTTGTAAGCCCTGATGATGATGATAAGAAGAAATTAAGCTTCTCGTGTTCTTGCTTATGTGCATGAATGATTTGGCCAATACTTAAAATATGAAGGTAGAGTGATGGCAGGATGACCTCATAACATAAACTTGAGATTTTAAATAATCCATGTTATACATGCTAACCTTCAATGGTAAACACTATAGATTATCTAAAGGAGGTTACAAGTTAGGTAAGAAGATAATAATAATTATAATTCCGCTTGCGCTTAGTACTGACGCCCTAGGACATCATAGCCACTCTTTTTTGGTATCAGAGCATAGGATTTATTTGGAGTAATAAGGTGCGGTAGTGACTATGCGTTAGGGTAATGATATTATCTTTGTAAGGAACAAGTAACTTATGTTACTCATAGGGTATCAGTAACAATTGTTGCAATTGTTACTTATTTGTTTTATAAGGAGACTCGGTAGGCTAATGAGTAGTGACCGATGTGCAGAAACTAGGAATTGTTAGGATAAGTAGAAATGGACGAGGAGTGGCTATGGATCCCCGTGTGGAAGGAATCTTGGAAGCACTTACTAATGTAGGAGCCCTATTGGAAAGGCAAGCCCAACAACAGGTAGGAGGTGACTGTAGAATGCAAAGCTTAGTAGAACAATTTCTGAAATTAAAACCCTCTAGATATGCTGGATTAGGAGATCCCGTAGAAGTAGAATTGTTGATAGATGAGATGGAAAAGATATTTGCATTGCTGAATTGTACTAATGCAGAGAAAGTATCTTTAGTAGAGTATCAACTTCAAGGAAATGCTGATTATTGGTGGAAAGCGACGAAAGGAACAATATTCACTGAAGCTGTGGATATGACTTGGACTGGATTTGTAGGAGTTTTCTATAGTAAGTATTTTTCAGACTGTGCAAGGGATAAAAAGGTAATGGAATTTATGCAGTTGACCTAAAATAACTTGACTGTAGATCAGTATGAGGCGAGATTTGCTGAGCTCTCTAGATTTGCCCTTAGATTAATAGAATATCCAGATGATAAGGCTAAGAGATTCTTAAATGGGTTAAGACCTGATATAAGAGGACGATTGGTGCCTTTGAATTTGAAGGATTATGGTGAGTTGTATGAAAGGGCACAGCTAGTGGAAAGAGATTTGATGTCAAGAAACCAGACATCGGCATATCAGGCAAGAGCACAATCTCGAGGAGACTCATCGAATTTTTGTTATAATAAAAGATCTCATCAAGTTGGAAAGTGACCATTTGTGCAAAACAAGAAGAATAAGATTGAGAATCCTAGAAAAGTGTGGAATAATCAACCAATGGAACGACCACAGTATGGTAACAATGAGTGTCACCGATGTGGTAGATCACATGGATTTGGACCATGTTATGGAGCAAATGCTTGTTTTAATTGCGGACAATTAGGGCATTATATTAGAGATTGTCCTCAGAAAAGAATGCAGCGGCCACAACCACAACAGAATGCAGGTAGACCATTACCACCAAGAAATAACCAGCGACCACCAGGTCAAGGAAGAATTTATGTGATTACTCAAGACGAGGCTAAAGGGTCTCAAACAGTTATTACAGGTATCATTTCCCTATCCAATCAGAATGCTTATGCTTTGTTCGACATGGGAGCAACTCATTCCTTTGTATCTGCTCAATTTGTGTGACAGAATAAGATGGAACCTAAATTGTTAGAAGCACCTCTTAGTGTCTCTACTTCATTAAAGGATGTCATTTTATCTACTTCAGTGTGTAGAGATAGTGGAATCCTTATAGGTGGACAAAACTTGTTAGTTGATCTGATGGTATTAGTTATGTATGACTTTGATGTAATTCTGGGAATGGATTGGTTGCATAGACACCGAGTTGGTGTGGATTGTTATAGGAAGATGATTCGATTTGACCCACCAGATAGGCCAAGTTTTGAATTTTATGATGGAAAGACAACCCCCTCTATACCTCTTATTACTACATTAGAAGCCCACAGACTTCTTAGAAATGGTTGTCTAGGGTATTTGGCAAGTGAACAAACCAAGAAGGAAGTACAACTTGAGGATATCCCTGTAGTACAAGAATTTTTTGATATATTTCCCGAGGAATTGATAGGATTACCCCCAGAGTGAGAGATTGGTTTACTATTGAATTGGCACCTAGTACAAAACTCATATCGAAAGCTCCTTATAGGATGGCATTGACAGAATTAAAGGAATTGAAGGTACAATTACAAGAATTACTTGACCAAGGATTTATTAGACCAAGTGTTTCTCCGTGGGGTGCACCGGTGTTATTTGTTAAAAAGAAAGATGGATCATTACGCCTTTGTATTGATTATAGGCAATTGAATCAAGTGACAATTAAAAATAAGTACCCATTACCAAGGATTGATGACCTATTTGATCAATTACAAGGAGTGTCAGTTTTCTCAAAGATTGACTTAAGATCAAGATATCATCAATTGCGGATAAGGAAGGAGGATATTCCTAAAACAGCTTTTCAAACTAGATATGGACACTATGAATTTTTGGTTATGCCATTTGGACTAATGAATGCCCCAGCAGCTTTTATGGACCTTATGAACAGAGTATTTAAGCCTTTTCTGGACCAATTTGTGATAGTCTTTATAGATGATATTTTGGTGTATTCAAAGGAACAAAATGAGCATGAAGAACATTTAAGGATTGTGCTGCAAACTCGAGCACACCATTACTCAGGATGGGTTCACTACCCCATGTAAACGCATCAGGGTATTTAGGTGATCACACGAGCACACCATTACTCAAGTCCATTGTTATCTTCCTCATTAGCCAAGAACACCAAAATCTCTTTTCAAATTATAAACTTTGCAACCCCTTTTTTTTGTTCAAAACCTTCAGAAATAAATTCGTACGCAGTCACGTACTCAAAATCAAACCGTCAAACTTTACACGCTTCTACTATAAAACCTCCTCGTTTTATTGAGTACGTAAAATTCGGCGTCCAAACCCGACACCTTATTTATTTTCTATTTTCTTTCCCAACCACCCATTTTTTAGAACTAAATTGGGTAATCCTTTTTTTTTTCTTTGGAAAGAAATTCGTAAGTGCTCACGTACTTAAAATTAATCCGCCAAACTTTGCACGCACCTAGTTTAAAATCTCATTGTTTTATAGAGCAAACAAGTTTTGGTGTCCGGACTCGACACCTTATTTACTTTCTATTTAATAGCCCATAAGATCACCTTTTTCAATAGTAATAAACAACCAATATAGAGTAACCAACCTCATGATATCACACATGAGTTCTCAGCATGCCAAACATCAACCAAATCACAACATATTCATTATCCAGCAAGCAAAACACCAAGAACAACCACAAAACTACAATCAGCCCTAATTGGCAGAAACCGAGCCACTCGTGTGCCTCCAAGTTTAATTCCAGAAATAAAATCAAACAAGCTCAAAAGATTCTCAAATTTGAATATATTCTAAAAGACCCTTAAAAGAACATTTTTTTTTTTTTTGTACAGACATCTTAACCCAAATCTTTCTAGATTAAGAGGAGTAAATCACTCAAACCATTACAAAAACTATGTCCGTGTCCAGAAATTCTGTTTTCCAAAATCAGTTTGGTTTGAGATCCAAAACTTGGTCGTTTGATCTAAAATTTCACTATGTTAAACTAAAAGATGTGCTGAAAAATTCTTGTGAATAAACTCTTTTGAAAATCGAACCTTAAAAGTTGATAAAAATCCTTTGAACACCAAAAGGTCACTGTTTCTAAAACAATCCGAGATTATGTTTTGCAAATAACGAAGTTGAAATCTCATCCTTTTAAATCCCTAAAATCTTGAGTAAAATATATATTATAGTTGAAGATGTTTATAGCATTTCTCAATAAGGAAGTAACCCTAAAAATCGCAGCACATTTTTCCCCACAAAAATAGCAAACGGCGAAGGTCCAGTAACCAGATCCAAGGGAAATCCACTAAATTAGACTAAACCACCCTCATTAGTGCTAATCTGACCAATTAAATTAACGCTAATCCATCTAAAGGCTAATATAACCAAACTAAATTAACACTAATCCAACTTAAGGCTAATCTAATTTAACACTAATCTAATCAAGCTAGTTAACACTAATCTAACCCCCTAAGCACAATTAACAACCTAATTAAGGATTATGGAGTTAACTCACCGGAATTCAATAGCGGCGGCCTCATGGAGACAGCGATACGAAGGCGGTGAAGACCCGAGCCTACCACATCTCCAACGAAGGCCTAATGGCGAAAGGAAAACAACCCACAAGCTCATGGCTTATGGTTGGTTCTGTGGAGCTGGTCTCAGCTTGGCTTGGGCTGAGCTAGTGGTTATGCTGGCTAAACGTTGGACGTAGAGGAGCTACTGAGTGGTGTCGCTGAACTGAGGTTGCTGCTAGAGCGAGGAGTTGGCAGCTAAGCTGGTGGCATGCGGGGTTGATGGGTGAAACAATAAGGGGGCAAGGTGGTGAGGTGTGCAGGTAGGGGCTGTGGGATGGTGCATTGGTGGGAGTGATGGAGAAAATGGGATGTGGCGTGGAATGGAGAGGGATGGTGGGTGATGAAATGGTGGTGGATGATGGAAGAGGGGCAGCGGCGGTGAAGATGAGATGAAGATGCAGCAACGAAGAAATGAAATAGAAGAAGAGAGGAAGGAGAGAAGGTGGGCGGCTATTCTGAGAGGATGGAGTACTCGCATAAGGGGAGGAGAGAGGGAAGAAGGAGGGGAAGGGAGTCAAAGAGGAAATATCTTGGCACTTGAGTGCTTTGGCACAAAGGTCTTCAGCCCTCAAAAGTCCAAGCAACATCCAATGGCTAATTTCCTCTCATTTCTTCACAAATAAGGTCTTTTTAGTGGCCAAATACAACAATTCAATGGCTCATACGAATTTCTTCTCATTTTCCAAATTGCCAAAATTGATTTTCCGTAAAAATTTCGAGCTCAACAGAAATTTCGCAAAAGATGAGACGAGGTCCTAAAAATAAATTGTGACACGCTCGAACGTTCGATTTTCGAAATCGAATTCAATTTCATGGTTAAAATCGATCGGATGCGAGTTTAGCGCGACCTAACCTACCGGGTAACTTTTAGGGATTTAATCGCGTTCAACCCATGGTTGATAATTTTTTATCCACGTTTGTGCATCTCCGACTCGTAGGCGACTTTCGGTTGTCGTAAAAATCTCAAGGTTTTAATTAGAGCACTGAGTATAAAATCGATAGAAAATCGGGTTAGTACTGTTCGACGAGAATCTTGCAATTAAACGGAATCACCCGCAATTCAATTACATGATTCCAGCGAATCGACCTATATTTGATCACAATTCGATTATAACAGTGTCGTATTGACTCTTGCCGATTGTTATAGTCGAGCAGTCGATTTCTGATCGAATTCTCAAGTCCGCCACGTTTATATCCCTTAACGACTTTACCTAATATGTTAGTTAACTCGTGAGTGATCAGCTTAGAAGTAAGACCATAGGCGCATCGACAAAAAACCCGATTCATATTATCGAAACGGGGATGTCACAGTATGTTTCCCTACCTTCTTACGGAAGATCTATTCATAGAATGATTTGATCAAATCTAAAATTACAGCCTATAGATTCTCAAATTTGAATTTACAAATACATTAACCATTTTTTTTTTAACATTCAGTACCAAAATATGCTCAATCTTGGAATATGACCTTTTAAAAGTATTAGTTTTCTTATAATAATGTAGGTGCAGGAATTTTTCCATCAAATATTCAGCCTCCTGTTATTTCAAAATAGAATCTATATGTCATGGGAACAATTAGTTTAAACATTGACTATCAAACTATGCGCAATGAATCACGGAATAAAACTTTTTAAAGATTAATTTTTTTCATAGCTTAGAGGCATGACTTTGTTCCATTAACTTGAAAGTTCAACCTTTTTTTTTTTTTTAATTGAAAAAATTAGCTTTACTTTGATGGATATTTTAAACCTATATGTACATAAACAATTATTTGAAACGCACTATTACCAAAATACGCGTGATATCATGAAATAAATTTTTAAACATTTAAATTTATGAATATACGGGCTCTGGAGTTGAGCACGCTCAAAGTTTCAACGAAACGCGGATGCAAGGGAAGGGACGGTCGTTTACTCAACACCCCTTCTTTTTCTATAACCGTGTCTGTTTACTCTTTTGAAGCCACAATTTTTTTTTTTTTTTTTTTTGGGCTTTCACATTATAATTCCAGATATTATTCAGATTCTAAAACCTGAAAAGATTGTATTTGAAATTATATGTATACATTTGTATGTGGTGAAAATTAAAATATTTAAAAATTTAAAAAGTCAAAATTTATGAAATACCAGATTTATGGAGAAAGAAAATCAAAAGTTCAAAGCGACAAACTTGCAGTCCGTCTACAATCATCTCGGGAAGCTTTATCAGCTATTGTTCATGCGCAAGGCAATACAACCAAGAAAATGACAAATCAGGACTTAGATTCATCAGTCACTACAATAAACGGAGAACGGGGTCTAACTTTCCAATGATAAGTGGAAATTTTTGCTATAAGAAGAGACTTCACGAGCCATTGAGAGAGACCAAAAATTCTTTCTTCTTGTTGAAGGTCACGTCCACCGCTAGAAAGACCCGTCAGCCTCGTTTCCTTTTTCACCGTGACACCACATTGGCCTTCGCCATGCACGATCAGTGATCCTTGTGCTCCTCCATCACCTCCTGCGAAGCCCGGCGATTTATCTACTCTTTGCAAGTCCTTATGACGTCCCGCATTCATCTTGCTTAATGGACGATGACGACAATCATTAAGCTAAGTGGAGCATCTTTTTCTTTAGTTTGATCATGTGCGATTCCTTTTTGCTATTCAAATTTTTGTAGTTGTGTTTTCGTTTCTTGTCCAGACTGAGCTCTTGCAGAAAAAAAGAAAAGAAGAACAGAGAATCGCAAAAGAGTGAACGAACAAAAGAGAGGAGGGGAATTCGCAATCATACCCACAGAAAAGTGCTTGGAAAGTTTCCAAAAGTGCCGAAGCTCTCCCTCTATCCCTCTCGGCATTGCCCCTCTCCGGTGGTCTCCCTCCTCAGTGCTCCAATTCTGGTGGTTCACCAATGAAGGCGTCACTGCCTAGCATTCCTCTGGAGGTCCTATCTGATATAGCTAGTACGAGTACCTAGAGGGGGGTGAATAGGTATATAAAAGATTTTTCTTGATAATTGCACAATACTAGACAGTTGAAGGATTTGCGACAAATAACAATCAACGTAAGACTGAGTAAAGGAAAGAGAGAATTGAACACACGGTTTATAGTGGTTCAGCTTGATTCAAGCCTACGTCCACTCTTCTGTACTGACAGCCAATTGGCTGGATTCCACTATGAACAAAGAGATGTTACAGCGTTGATCTTCCTTGATTTCTAGATGTAGATGATCTACCACACTTGCTTAAGGTATCACCAAGTATAGACACTCTCTGTGTATACAATTTCGCTCAAAATGTATCGACTAATAATCAAGGTGCTTCAGACTCTGAAATTTCTCTATCGATCACGCACTAAAACAACTAGAACGTCTTCCTTTTTATACTCCTTTATGCCATCATACCCGTTGGAATTTACCAAAGGAATTCCTCCAATCTACCCGTTGGACAGAATCAATTAAGAAGATCATTCGAGCTATTAAAGGAACCTGACGATAGCCCACCAATCCTGTTCGCTCATACAATCAGGATCTTGGTTTCCAAGAATAGAACCTTCCAAGAATATTTCGTCGACCATCGGATCTTCAATCGATCTAGATACGAATAAAAGAATCCGTTATATTTATCCAGCCAATAGATCTTCTCTAGAGGATAGGATTAAATCCTCAACCATATACTTCGGCTCTGGATTTCCTTCGTCACTGGATTAGAAATACTGTCAATGAGAATAGTCTTGAGTCTTGAGTCTTGAGTCTTGAGTCTGGTGATCAGAAAGTCTTCAGACCCTAAACAGAAGGTCTGCGAATATCCAGACTAGACTGATAGAAACGTTTTGTTTTTCCTGGGAAGGACACCGTCACATTCTCCACACTTTCATGGTCACCTCCACGGAACACATAAGCCGAGAGAGGAGAGACTCTGAGTTTCGGCTTGAAGCATCCCTCTTTCTCTGAGATCGTTATTGCTGATGACCATGCCTTGCCCCGTCATCGGTGGCCAATTTATTACCTTACACCCTGCCTTTCCGCCACGACCAGCAGCAGCCTTGGCACCTTGCTCAGCGGCTTGTTGACCTTTTACTCTCGGCCTCACCATCGAATCTCCATCAAGCCGGGCGTTCGCACCTCCTTCCAAGGTCGATTCCAAGTAACATCAATCTCCCCGCCGTCGTGCTTCGGGCCCGACGTCTAGCGAGCAACCTGCCAGCACCGACTACATAGCCGTTGTCTGTGTATCATCGTCCATAGCCACGCCTACAAGCTCCTGGTGATAACCCACACCTGTGCCAGTGTATCAGCTTTTGTTGAGCCAGATCTCAGCCCCTACCGTGAGCCACACCAGCGTGGCCGATCCTTGGGTCTTGCACAGCTATTTAAGGACCACCCAAGGCCTTGATCTTTCTCTGTTGGTTTTTCCGACGCTCCAATTCAGTCCATCCACGAAGCCTTGCTTGTCCTTGTCACCAGTGTAGTTCCTCACCACCTTGACCATCTTGCTCATGACTTGTTGAGAGTGCTAGTATGAACAAAATAAAGGAGTTAGGGAAGAGAATAAGAACACAATATTTATAGTGGTTCGGCTTAATCCAAGCCTACGTCCACTCTCCCACGATAACAGCCTTCTTGGCTGGATTCCACTATGCAATCAACAAGAGATTACAACTCCGAGTGCAAACACTTAGTAGATCACACTATCTCACTAAGTCACTCTCTTGGTATTTCTCTCACGATTACAAACGTTTAAGCTCTCAAGAGACAAGTATATGATCTAAAGTCGCTTAGACTTTGGAATTATAAATTCTACGCTCCGTCTCTTACTTGCTCATCGGTCCATGATCTCCTTAAATACTCCTCCACTTCCAAACTACCGTTGGACAGCATCCCGGAGAATCGTCTTCCAATATACCCATTGGACAGCTCTGTATCTTAGAAGATTTGGTAGCCGTTGAGTGACAAAGGTAGAATCCCAAATTGATTCCGATCGCCCATACAAACGAAATCTTGGTTTCCATAAGTAAAGCTTCTTCGTATAGAAAGTTCTTGTCTTCAATCAAATCAATCTTGATGTGGAATCCAAACCAGATCACTAGCCGTTGTATGATTGGGCTTGAGTTACGATTCATCGTAATCTGGATGTAAAGTCTGAGTCTTTAGACTTTACGATATGAGTCTTGAGACTTTACAATCTGGGTCTTGAGACTTTACAATCTGGGTCTGAACATATCTGCTTCTGAACAGATTTAGCTTTAAGGTTTGTACCCAGTTCAGCTTCAGCATAGAGTCTGTCTTCTGGTTCATCATTCACGTTCAGTCTGTAATTAGTCAGAGTTGACAGACTTCTGATATAGAACAGACTTTGACACTAAAGTCTGGCAGTCTTCAGACTTTGAGTCTTGAGTCTGGCAGTCTTCAGACTTTGAGTCTCGAGTCTTGAGTCTTGAGACTTTGACACAGAAGTCTGGAAATCTTCAAAATATACTCTGGACATATGTTACGTTCAGTCTTCTGGTCGTCTTCACACTTTGACAATATCCTTTACATGTTCTATCATTTGCATGGTCTATTACTTAACCATTAAACATGTTAGTAGCCTTTGATTTATTTTGTCATCTTCAAAACATCATTAGGGATTTCCCTAACACTTGTTACTAATGTCTCCTCAAGCCCACTGCCGATGCCATTCGAGACTCGTGAAGTCCATCTTGAGGAGATCTTAGATAGGCGGTAAAGGTTTGATTAAATTCATGCAATAGTTTTATTTTAATAATTTTAAATACATGATATTTAGTGATAAAATCTTAGGGTGTTTTGTTTGTTACCCTACATTGACGAAGGCAAATTGGGCTTTTGGACCTTTAGACACTAAGGTCGAACCCTAGTATTGCCTTGCATAGCTTGCTATGGTTGATTCGATTTAGCACATTATCAATCATGTGATTAATTCTAATCGTAACGTGTATTTCAATGCATCATTATTGTATGTCATTGTCTCATGCGTATTTAGAACTTAGGGAATGTTCATGTCATGCACGTCATATAGAAAATTATATATTCTTAGTTTTTAATAATCATATCATATAAAATATTAAATAGTAATTGCATACGTGCATCAGCCGCATTGCACATAGTTCAATATTAAAACCTAGTTCATTAGATCACATTATAGTCTTAGGATTTAAATTTTCAGTTTGATAAAAAAATTTAAAAAAAGATAAAATTGTGTCATAGGATTAGTTCGTGGTTAGTCCTAGAGTAGAAAATGCATGCACATTGAATTTATAGATTTTAGGGGCATTTGTCTTTTTACTAAGAAAAAAGAAAAAAAAATACAATAGTCAGTCTCATATACATCGCAGAAATAATTTAATATAGATTGCATATTAATTAGTCATATCATCCATAACACTCATGCACTCTATCTGCATATTCTTCTAAAGTAATAGTTTGCAAAACCTCGTGGTGATGGATAGGGATACCTTTACTTGTAGTGCATCTAGCTTCTTAAAGTCTTCTACAATTTATTTACTGCATTGATTATTGGGTGTTATTTTCTTGAGTGCGCATCCGTGTGATCACTCTTCACATGTTAATGACATATAGTTGATGCCAAAGAAAGTGTAGAGAAGTAGGAGGTAACAAGTGAGAACTACATTGAATGGGTCACTCGACACTCATAGGAATCCACCTAAGTGATAAGAGCAAAAAATGAAATCCTTCTTGTTCTCAAGCGAAAGACTAAATGAATTATCACTCAAAACAAGTCTCACCCATCCCGCAACTGCATCAAATTGATGTCAGAGTTCAAGGGTGCACTCGTTTTGAGTGATTCCTTCTATTACCCATTTTGCATATCATGTCATATTTTCATTCACAGAGACAGAGAGAGTTCATTCACAGATTCACAGAGAGAGAGAGAGAGAGAGATATATATATATATATAAACGTTGTGTCTCTTATAGTGCGAAAAAGAAACCTATAAGACATGGAGATAGATGATTTAAGGAGAGACAAGTGTGGCAACTGCAGGAGCGCTTGCAATGCTCTGAGCTTCAACAACATGATGCTATGCATCATGATTCGAAAGAAGAAAGAAATGGCCAGTCATCGTCAACGTGGACCAAACATTGGGTCTCCTATAGCACAAGAAAGAAACTTACGAGATGTGGAGATAAATGATTTAATGAGACAAGTGCAACAACTACAGGAGCACTTGCTATGCTTCAAGATTCAACAACATGATGTTATGCATCATGATTCGGAAGATGACTCTCTCAGATGAAGAAGATGTTAATCCCTTCGCTGTTATTCGAAGCCATGATTCAAGTGAAGAAGTATTTCACTGACGTCAGTATCAAAGGCCTACATGATAATTCAAATTTTATTTACCATTCATGATTGCCAATTCATTCCAAATTGCTTTTAATTCACTTAATTTGTTTCATCCCAATTGACAAAATGGGAGCTATGGATATTAAATAATAATAATAATAATAATAATAATAATAATAATAATAATAATAATAATAATAATAATAATAATAATAATAATAATAATAATAATGAAAAATAGTTGCAACCTCACCGAGAGCCCTCCCATGGGTGTGCGGAGGCTAATGGCTGGTGTTGAGCCTAAGTTTGACCCGGGCTTTTAAACCCACCAATTCGCAACTTATGTTCTAAGTTTTTGAACATGCAAGTTAAATTTCATTTAGGAATCGCTATTAATCAATTTGGGATAAGTCAATTAGGAACCCAAGTAATGTGTCGAGAAAAATATTTTACTCATGTGCAACTAAAGAAATTAGAATTAGGAACTTAATTATATTAGTTAATCAACAAATACTCTTTCGGTACTTATCTTATTTAAACATAAAGTAAAATATTTGTGTAGCATTTTATTCCAATCACGAGTTCTAAGATTCAATTCATAACCAGGTTAAGGAAATAACAATCCAAATATCATAATGGCGTAACTGAAATAAAGAAAATGCACAAATAACAATTCAACACTTGTTTACAAGGATTTAAACACAATTTCCCTTTTGTTTTCTTTTAAAGATTTTCACATATTTTTAGGAAAAATCACTCAAAGAACTTTTTTGAAGCTTTTTCTGGTTTTTGGAAAAAAACAAACAATTTTCGGAAATTTTAATTTTTTTAAAAAAATATTCTTAATATTAAAATAATAATGTAATATTACATTATAAAATAAATGAACCCGGGTCGGACCTTTGCCTCCTACCAGGATCGAAGCCAGCCAGGGCCTGCCTCCCCGGGTTGCGAGACCCCCCAGCCGGACAGGAGCTGATTTGCGGGCCTAGTCCAGTTGAAAAGAAATGGGTTCTCCCCCTAAAAAGTCAATAAACTAAATCTAGCCCAAGAAAACAAAATAAGCCCAACATGCCTAATTCTTCTCAACCCAGAGACCAAACCCTAAAGACCGACCGGATCCGACCCGAGACCCCCTGGCGTTCTCCTCACTCCTTGCGGCACCCTCTGCTCTCCGCAGTTTGGCCGACCGAGACAGCGGCGCCGCCCTCCTTGGCCGGGCTACACGCCCACTCGGGCGTCGCCTTGGTTGGCCCAAGCCGCGGGCTTGGTCTTTTGCTCGAGTCGCCGCTCCTCAACGGGCGTTCTCGACGCCGGTGTCCTCGGCCGGAGACACGGTAACAACGACGGAGGCAACGGAACAAATGAACGGCCAACACTCGGGGAATCCGGCATCGCAGGAGCGCCACCGGGGAGCATGACACGCACGGACGACTCAGCTCCGGCCAAAACAGGGAAATAAAACCCACATCTCATTGTGGCATTTTGTCGAACGGCTCAAGTGCACTACCGAACACGAGAGAACCTGCGACGACGCTCTCGTCGACGAACCAGAATACGCACGATGGCGTAACGAGGGACGGCCGGGGGCCGGAGCTCGCGTTAACCGGGTGGCCGCGAGCGCCAGCCCAGCACGCCCAAAAGACAGGGTAGGCAAATAGCAGGGCTTACTGGTTCAGAGACGATGTCGGCCGAGAGAGGTCGTTGGACTGGGGCCCGCGCACGGCTGAGACGCCGGCCAAGGCTCTCTAGTTCGCGGTCTCTCTCTCTCTATCTCTCTCTCGGCTTCCTGTTTCTCTCTCTGAAAAGCTCTCCAAATCTCTCCTACTCTCAGCCCCGATTCCTCTCTCATCCACCGCTCTGCCCTCAACTGTGCTCGCGGACGTCCTATTTATAGGCCGGGGAGGCCGGTCGACGGAGGCTTCGGCCGCCGGTCCTTGGCACGCCGACCAGCCCTAGTGCGGCCGAACCGGCGTCCCCTCGCCGTCCACTCGCAGAGAAGGTCTCCTCTGCTCTGCTCCTCAGTTCGGCGGCATTGAAGATGCTTGCTCTGCCGTCCCATCCTTCGCCGGCCTACCCTCCTCTCCCTGCTGTAGGGCGTCCTCCGCGCGTCGTCGGCCTCTGCGCGGGTGGTGTGCAGCGCGAGGAAGAAGAAGGAAGGGGAAGGAGGCGGAGGGGCCGGGCCTGGGGAAGAATGAGGGTGAATGGGCCCGGGCCCGTGCGCGGGGAAGAGAAAACCTAAGGGGGCTGGGGCGAAAGCGGAGCCCCCGAGCCCCTCCTTCTCAAAGCTCTTTTTTTTTTTCTTTTTAATATTCTATTTATCGGAAAATAGGTAAAATAAAGGGAAAATAAAATAAAAATAAAACTTAGTGGATGCAAATAACGTTAGTGCCTAGATGATGTGAAAATCCTTTTTGTTAGGGCCAAATTGGTCCCTAATTTTCTTACGCAATTTTATCCTAAATATTTAGCCAAAATTTAGGTATTAATATTAATGCCTTGCTACTCTTATAGAAATTCAAACTTAAAATGGAACAAAGGATAGCACAAACAATAGCAATGATCAACTGCCATATGTCATTAAAATCAAGAATGCCGTCTCTTGTCAAAAGTTTGTATGATAGACAAAAGAATATTAGAAGTGTCACAAGTTGTGTACGGCATTCACTTTAGTGTCAAAAGTTTATATTAGATCATTTAAGTGCCAAATCGAAGAAAAACCGTTCACTTAAATGCTAATGGCGACAAATTTTGGCAAAAAATAATACGTGACTTTTATAATTAAAATGTTTATATGGCTTGGCATATTAATTAAAAAAATTAGTCCACGTGGCATTTCCACGCAATGTGCTTAGCACTGAAGTAATCACTTTTTAATAATGATTGACACTAAAGTAATCACTTTAAACAAAATTTGACACTCAAGCAATTACTATTTACAACTTTTAGACGACGTCGTTTAGAGGGTCTAAGTTGACTTGGCATGCCAGCATGCTATGTAGGACTGAGAAATTAATAAAATATGGTCACGTTAGATTTTCGATGACTTAGATCCAAGTTAGCACTTAAGTAATCCAAAAAAGACTTTTTGCACTCAAATGAGTATCGTATTCAACTTTTAACACTTATGTGTTCTTCTCCCAGTGACCTCACCTACATCCTTAGGAGTAAAGTTCAATCATGTCCCACCATAAATATTATCGCAATTACTAGGTGGTCAACATGAAAAAAAAAAAAAATATATATATATATATATATATATATATATATATATATATAGAATGACCTTTAGATGATATAAATCTGACTTTTAACTGAATTAATTGACATTGGACACGAAATTTGAACTCAAACTTAAAGAAACTGATGACTAAAACCAAGCCATGATAATACGTTTAACGCATAAGACTTTGTCGATGGTATGCTGGATGAGTTTATTGATCGCGAAGGCATGGCTCAATGAATGAAATGTCTAAAGAGCATATTAGTTATAATTTTCCAATGGATAGAGTAAGGACTAAACCGATTAATTACTAATACAAGGAGTTCGTGTTTCCCATATAAGCCAACTTCGAGCTTTGTCTTCATTGAGGAGTCTTTCTTGAGAAGGCTGGCATTTCTTTGTTGAATTCTGAAAGAAACGGGAACCGTCCCAGGCTAGTGAGGAGGAAATTCATGTAAAGATAAGGAAATTGATTTTGCATATGTTGGACGAGTGAACTTCTTAGCAGTTTGTTGTTGTTTATCAAGTTCTGTTGGGCAACCTGACCACATGCGTTTGTCCGACCACAATAGCAGATCATCATCAGATCTATCTCGAACAGTAGATGCCTGGTCTGTAAGTGTTTGGCCAACAACAATTGCTCATGTAATGCGCGTGTCATTCGTGCTAATCAAATGTGTAAATCACGCAAATATCCGTATTACAACAGCCAATATGCCCGTAATCTAAACAAACTTGGGAGATAACTTCCTTTATATTCCTCTCAGTCAACCTCGCACACATTTACACGAGCGCTTTGTGTTTGTTCTTTTCTTGCGAGTTCACATGGCACAACGAAAACAACTTCCTTCGTGTCTTTATATTATTTGTTAGAATGCGTCTGCTTCTTTGAACTTCATTTGCCCATGCTTTTAGGAAGAGGAAAATAAGTCCTCTTTTCATCAAGGCAAGGGGGCGAACGGAGGAAACCTTAATAAGGGTGGATTAAGCTTAACTCGGACGGAGCAATTACTGTTTGTGGAGAACAGAGAAGGAGGAACGAGTAGTCTTTTGAGAGATCACCAGGGAAACTGGCTAGCTGGTTTCTCTCGAAACACAGGGTAAACAAACGCTTTCATTGCTGAGATTTGGGAGTTAAAAGATGAAACTAGACTTATTGTTGTGAATAGTGTAGGGATTTCTCTAGGATATTTTCTTGTATCAAAGATATTCGATGATTTTGTTCATTCTCCGCATCTCTCAAAATTGTGCACATATCTCGCTTTGATTATGCATATTTTGATTCAAATGTTATAGATAGTCATCTAACAAAACCTATATATAGGCTTATGTATCTTTCTTCAAGATGCATTGAAATATATAGAAAATTCCATAATTTTCTCTTAAGAACAAACAGTCTCACGATTTTTTCAGAGAACCTCTCCTTGTCAATGTGCAAGAAACAGGAAGGAACGTTGGTGTAACAAATTGAACATATACACTGAGAAGCAAACGGATGAGCGGATGCTGTCGATAGATTGGGAAAAAGAGAAGCATGTGCAGTTTACCATGTTCATTAGCTCTCCAGATGTTACTGAAGACATTTTGTATAAGATGCACTTGACAGAACTTCGACTACGAAAATAAAATAACTCCTCTTAACACGCCTTGGGATTTTCTGAAAATGATGGAACGGCCCAACTCAGAAGTCCAACAAGTTGTACAAACAACGGAACCTGAACAGCGGATAGGTTTCCGAAGATGTTGGTAATTTAAAATACTGCTGGTAAGAAAATTTAATTCAGGATTTTAGCAACGTCCAAAAGAATTGGTAAATGACCAACCCCTCTAGAATTAATTGTACGAGGACGGTTAGCGATTTAGCAACACTATAATAAGTTTATCATCAATCTATTTAATTAATAACTTACCAACTTCTTTGAGATTTTACGAACGTGGTTAGTAAAACGCCAATATTTTGCCAACATCATAATAGATTAATAATAAGTCACTGACTTCTTTTAAATTATATAAGCCTGAATTTACTATCTTCCTAATAAATTAGTAAATTACCAACTTCGTTAAAATTTTACAAGTACAGTTAGTAGATTGCCAATGTAATAATGAATTGATCTGATTTTACATTTTATTTCTTTACAATTAATTTTTTTTTTAGAATCACTCCTTCGCAAGCCTCTGGCGAATGTGACATTTGAAGCCCAATAACCTGGATTGACGCAAACTTTTCAAAGGCCTGTCTGTTCTTGTTCTTCAAAAGGAGTGAAAAAGAACCCCATGATTGTCCGCCAAAAGTTAAATATTTTCAAACTTTTAAAAAGTAATGAAAATTTTAATATGAATCTAAGTGTCATCATCGATATACTGACTAAATTTCAGGCGTTCCTGCTAAAAAAGCCAAAGTGCGTTGCCACAAGATTTAAATTGAGCAAGAGGAAAAACATAAATTCTATCTAGACATGCCCCTAGAGAATTAAGAGAAGTGAACAAACGACAATATATGGACTTGTTTCAGGCGTTACAAAGAAATCAAACACATCTTAAGTGACTCCTGCAATTTAGCAATTTCTATTACGAAATGGTTATTGAACGATAAAAGACTGCACTACTCGACGATTGTTTCTCCACTTTTTCATGATTTCTATCATCAGTTGCTTTTGAAATTTATGGTTCCACTTTCTAACCGTTATGTCATTATTAATCCCTTTTTGGATTTTTGGCTCTACTTCTTGGCGGTGGCGTCGATTTCATCCTTCACGAGTGTCTCTCTGACGGTTGTATCCAAAATCATCGGCTCCAACACTTCATTTTTATTCCCTCAAAGATTATGTCGATTGTAGTCTTTTGCTGACCTGATTGATCCGAGTCGATCTATGCCTTTGCTTCGAGACTCACTTATTTTCGCTCATATTTCTCAACTAGTTTTTGAGATAGCTAGTATAAGCACCTAGATGGGGGTGAATAGGTGCACAAACAATTTCTCGAGATACGGAAGCAATTCTAGGCAAACGATAGAAAGGAAAATACGATCAAAGTAAAGTAAAGGTTAGGGAAGAGAAGATTGAACACAAGATTTATAGTGGTTCGGCTTATTCCAAGCCTACGTCCACTCTTCCGCACTGACAACCCACCGACTGGATTTCACTATGAACAAAAGAGAAGTTACAGCACAGCTTTTCCTTGATTCCACAGTGTAGATGTTCTACCACACTTCATCAAGGTTTCTCACGAATATTGACTCTCTTTTGTTTACACGATTTTGCTCAACAAATGAATTGACTAAGAACAATAAGCTTCAGACTTTGGAATTCTTCCATTGTGCACACTCTCGAACAACTAGAACGTCTTCCTTATATACTCATTCATGCCATCATACCCATTGGCACTTACCAAAGGAATTCCTCCAATCTACCCGTTGGACGGAATCAATTAGGAAGATCATTCGAGCTATTAAAGGAACATGTTGATAACCCATCAATCATGTTCGCACATACAATCAGGATCTCGGTTTCCATAAGTAGAACCTTCCAAGTATACTTTGCCAATCATTGGATCCTTAATCTTCGAATCAATTATGATCAAATAAAGGATTCCGTTATGTCATATCCAGCCAAGAGATCTTCTCCAGTCGATAAGGCCACATCCTTAATGAAACATCCGGTTCTGGATAGCCTTTCTTCAACGGATTAGAAACTGTCAATGAGGATAGACTTTGAGTCTTGAGTCTGGCTGTCCAGAGGTCTTCAGACTTTAAATAGTAGAGTCTGCAAGCCTTCAGACTAGACTGATGGAAACGTTTTGTCAACTTCAAAACACTTCAAGAGGATTTCTCCAACAGTTTTCTCGTTGATCAATTGAGTTTGCCGACTTGAAGCCTCAACATTTAGCAGATTTTGCCTCCGTAGTGTCTTGCTTGATCTCATCCAGTCCGACTTGACGATCAAAAGACTTGGACGTCTTTTTGGTGTCAATAGGTCTTCGCAAAAGGCTAAGCAAAAGTCATCTTAATCGATTTTTTTGAAAAGGACATAACTAAGAAATGACCCAAATAAATCTACATCCCAACTACTTTTCTGAGCAAAAATCGTGATCTTCCTAGGCAAACGGTTGAAGTGGATTTATATCTGAACTACCTTGGTGGCTACCTTTTTGTTGCTTAATTAATACATTGATTTGTACGTTGAAATGGTCTAAGCCACCTATTGGCCAGGAGGGATGCTTGTGATGTGGATCCTCAAAAGGACAGATCTAAGAAATGACCCAAAAAAAATCTACATCGCAACTACTTTGCTGAGCAAAAATCGTGATCTTCCTAGGCAAACGGTTGGAGTGGATTTATATTTGAACTACCTTGGTGGCTGCCTTTCGATGATTAATTAGTATATTGATTTGTACATTAAAATGGTCGAAGCCACCTATTGGCCAAGAGGGATACTTGCGATGTGGATCCTCAACTAACTACTTTTAGGACAATTTATGACAATTGAAGTGTAGCTACACTTCGACCAAAAAAAAAAATGTAGCTACACTGCCGTCATGCTGTAAATGTACCTCATATCGAACAATTCGGTGGTCACAAGTGTGCCATGTTTCATTGTGTTATTTGATGATATTTGTGATGTGGATCCTCAACTGCATACTCTTAGGACAATTTATGACAATTGAAATGTAGCTGCACTTTGACCCAAAAACAAAAAAAACAAAGTGTAGCTACACTGCCATCATGCTGCAAATGTATCTCGTATCAAATGATTCGGTGGTAGCAAGTGTGCCACGTTTCATTGTGTTATTTGACGATATTTGTGATGTGGATCCTCAACTACCTACTATTAGGACAATTTATGACAATTGAAGTGTAGCTACCCTGCCATCATGCTGTAAATGTACCTTGCATTGAATGATTCAATGGTCACAAGTGTTGGAGAAAACTTCCTTGAGTGTTTTGAAGTTGACAAAACGTTTCCATCAGTCTAGTCTGAAGACTTGCAGACTCTACTATCAAAGTCTGAAGACTTCCGGACTGCCAGACTTAAGACTCAAAGTCTATCCTTATTGACAGTTTCTAGTTCGTCGAAGAAAGCTTATCCGAAATGAAGTATTTCGTTAAGGATTTGATTCTGTTGACTAAAGAATATCTTTTGGCTAGATATAGCATGTCGGAATCCATTATTCAAATCAAGATTGATTCAGGGATTTTGGATCCGTTGATTGGCGAAGTATACTTGGAAGGTTCTACTTATTGAAACCTAGATCCTGATTGTATGGGCGAGCAGGATTGGTGGGCTATCGTTATGTTTCTTAAATAGCTCGAAAATCTTCCTAATTGATTCTGTCCAACGGGTAGATTGGAAGAATTTCTTTGGTAAGTGCCAACGGGTGTGATGGCATGAAGGAGTATATAAGGAAGACGTTCTAGTTGTTCGAGTGTATGCGCGATAGAAGAATTCCAAAGTCTGAAGCTCCTTGTTTTTAGTCAATTAAACTGTTGAGCGAAATCTTGTACGCAAAAGAGAGTCTATATTTTTGAGAGACTTTGAGGAAGTGTAGCAGAGTCTCTATACTGTGGAATCAAGGAAGAGCTTCACCGTAACAACTCTTTTGTTTCATAGTGAAATCCAGCTGGTGGGCTGTCAATGCGGAAGAGTGGACGTAGGCTTGGATTAAGCCGAACTACTATAAACTCTATGTTGATATTCTCTTCTCTACGCTCTTTTACTTTGATCGTAACTCATCTTGTTTACAAGAGATGAATTTCCTTTTCATAATCTATTGTTGATTAGTGCTGCACACTTATCTCGTAAAATTGTTTTTACACCTATTCACCCCCCTCTAGGTGCTCGTATTAGCTTTCACAATTGGTATCACAGCCTGTGTACTCACTTAAGTTGAAGTGTTTTACTTCAGAGTTAAAGATTCATGGCTAGTATGTTGGCTCCAGGATTGGGTGAAGGGCAAAGCAATACCAGACCACCTTATTTTGATGGAAAGGAATACAACATATGGAAAAACAAGACGAAGGCATTTCTAAGATCAAAGGATCCTCTGGAATAGGATGTGGTAGACAAAGGAATCATTCCTAAAGCTGCACCTGTCTCAGAAAGAGGAAAAGAAGCCGTTGAGTCTAGTGAAATGACTCAAGAAGAGATAACCAAGAGACAAGCTCTTGATGCAAAAGCAATTTATTCTTTATATTGTGCATTATCACCTACTAAATATAACAGAATATTTTCTTGTGATACAGCTAAAGAAGTTTGGGATAGATTACACATCACCTATGAAGGAACTGATCGAGTGAAAGAAACTAGAATCAACATTATGCTCGGTCAATACGAAGCATTCAAAATGAAATTAGGAGAATCTATCACTAACATGTTTAGTCGTTTTACAGAAATCGTGAATGGTCTTGAATATCAAGGTCAACCAATTTCTGAACCTATGAAGGCAAACAAGCTACTACGTGGACTGTCCAAGGATTGGAATCACATAAAGACCTCAATAAGAAAGACACAAATAATCATGCCACTATCTGTTGACGAATTGGTTGGGACTCTTCAATCTTATGAAGTGGAGCAAACCAACGAAGATGAAGGTCTTAAAGGTAAGAAATCCATTGCATTAAAATCTAATGATGATTTTGATGTCACAGATTCTGAAGATGATATGGATGATGAAGAGCTTGCTCTCATGATAAGAAGATTCAGAAAACTAAATAGAAAAGGGAAGAAGATTCAATCCAAAGAAACAAAGTTTTCAAAAGCAACAGTCTAATTCGGTTGAAGATGATGAATCCAATAAAGATATAGTCCGCTTTGAATGTAAGAAAAATGGATATATTAAACCCAACTGTCCTCTTCTGAGGAAAAATAAAGGAAAAGCTGAGAAATATCGAAAAACACTTAAAGAAGAAACTTGGAGCGATACATAATGTAAAGAAAGTGATGATAATTATGCTAATATTTGTCTCATGGCACAATCAGACTCAGATTCAGACTCCAAGACAGACTCAAATTCAGACAGTGAAATCGAGGTAAGTAATTTGAAAATCCATACTAGAGTCTCTAGATCTTAGTCTCAAAACTTCTCTCAAAAGGATTTTCGAACTTAAAAGAGAAAATTCTGCACTAAAACAATAGGAAAATGTTTGGAAAGAAAATGTCAAAAGTTTAGACAAAAGTGTTACTACTTTGAAAGAAAATGAAGACAATCTTTTAAAAGAAAATGCATTCTTGAAAAATGATATCTCAAGTATTTCTAAAAGTTTTTCTATAGGATCTGAGAAACTTGCAAAAAATTCTTTTAGCACAAAGACTTTATTTCACAAATCAGGTTTAGGAATGACTGCTGAAACCATTCCTCTAATTGATTTTCCTAAAGTAAATAAAAGAATTAAGTAAAGACCTACAAGAGATGCTTACAAAAATTATTTCCAAAAAGTTTTTGTAAAACTAGTAGGTTGCAGTGCTCTTAAATGTTCTAAGTGCAATAGCTCAGATCATTTTGAGAAAGAATGTCTTATGGTTTGGAAACCTGTTAAGAAGGTATGGGCAAAGATCGTATATTGCAATAACACCAATGGACCTAAGAAAATATGGGTACCAAAGAAAACTTGAGTCTCTTTTCTAAATGCAGGTCACTATCAAGAAAAAGATTAAATGGTACCTGGATAGTGGATGCTCAAGGCATATGACAGGAGATTCGAATTGCTTCATAAAGCTTATTCAAGTTAATGGTGGAAAAGTTTATTTTGGAGGAAACAGCAAAGGAAGAATTGTAGGATACGAACTGTAAATATTGGAAGCCTCACTATCAGTAATGTTTTCTTAGTGGAAGGACTCAACTACAATTTGCTAAGTATCAGTCAGCTGTGCGACACCGGTTTCAAAATCAACTTTCATGAAGGAATATGTTCAGGAACCAGTAAAGATTCTTCTCAGTCTTTCACGGGTCGACGACATGAGTTCAACCTCTTGGATATCAAACCAGATGAAACCTATTGTCTAATCTCAATTCAAGAAGAAGCAAACTTATGACACAGAAAATTTGGGCACATCAACATGAAGTAAATAGCCAAAATCTCAGCAAAGAAGCTTGTTCGTGGACTGCCCAATCTATCATACCAAAAGTCCGATCTATGCACACCATGTGTGTTGGGAAAACATGTAAGAAACTCATTCAAACCAATAAATCAAGTTTCCACTAATCGTGTACTGCAGCTCTTGCATATGGATCTCTTTGGACCAACTAGAAATCAGAGCATTGGAGGTAAGAAACACTGTCTAGTGATTGTGGATGATTATTCACGATTCACTTGGGTATATTTCCTGGCAAGTAAGTCTGAAACCTTTTCTTATTTTATAAAGTTTGCTAAAAAGGTCCAAAATGAGAAAGGCTAAGTTATTTCAAGCATATGGACAAACCATGGAGGTGAATTTGAAAATCAAGACTTTACAAAATTTTGTGATGAATCTGGTTTTCAACATGTGTTCTCTTCACCATATACTCCAGAGCAAAATGGAGTCGTGGAAATAAAGAATAGGTCGCTTCAAGAAATGGCTAGAACTCTTTTAATTGAAAGTAACATCTCTTCTCATTTTTGGGCTGAAGCAGTTTCTACAGCATGTTATATTATTAATAGAGTCTTTCTAAGGCCTATTCTAGAGAAAACTCCCTATGAGTTATTCAAAGGAAAGAAGCACATTGTTTCATACTTTCGTGTATTTGGATGTAAATGTTTCATATTGAAAAATGCGAATGATCGAGTTGGTAAGTTTGAAGAAAAATTAGATGAAGGTATTTTCCTTGGATATTCTATCACAAGCAAAACTTATAGAGTTTACAACAAGAAGACTCAATTTGTGGAGGAATCGATGAATGTCAAATTTCAAGATTATATGCAAAATCAATAGATTCACACTTATCTTGAAGAATCTGAACCTGCTCCAGACTCTACAAAGTCTAAATCTCCAAAAGCAGCTCAGACTTCAGAAGACCAGCAACAAATAGTCATTGAAGATTCAAATGAGAAGAATGATCAATAGTCTGACAATTCAACCAACAATTGGAAGCATAAGTCCAGTCATCCCAAAAATCTCATTATTGGCGATATTAATGAAGAAATTCGCACAAGATCCAAAAGGCGTGAAGAGTCTAATGTTGTGGCTCTTATTTTTGCAATAGAACCCAAAAGCATAGAAGAAGCTTTAACTGATGACAGCTGGATCGAAGCTATGCAAGAAGAACTCAGGCAATTCAGTATCAATGATGTCTGGGAATTGACTCTTAATCCGAAAGGTAAATCCATCATTGGAGCTAAATGGGTTTTCAAAAACAAGATGAACGAGAAAGGAAAAGTCGTGAGGAACAAAGCAAGACTCGTGGCCAAGGGATATACGCAAGAAGAATAGATAGACTATGATGAGACTTACGCACCGGTAGCAAGGTTAGAAGCAATTATATTATTACTTGCTTTTACTTGTCATAAGAATTTCAGGTTATTCCAAATGGACGTCAAAAATGATTTCTTAAATGGATTTATCCAAGAGGAAGTCTATGTGGAACAACCACCCGGTTTTCAAGACTCAATGAAACCAGACTCTGTATTCAGACTGAAAAAGGCTTTATATGGTTTAAAGTAAGCACCTCGAGCTTGGTACAACATACTAAGTAAGTTTTTAATTCAAAATGGTTTTGTCAAAGGTAAAGTAGATACTACATTGTTAGAGAAAGTAAAAGTTTTCTACTTGTTCAAATTTATGTTGATGATATTATTTTTGGATCTTCTAATGAAAGTATGTGCAAGAAATTCTCTAAGTCTATGCAGGATGAGTTTGAAATGAGCATGATGGGTAAACTAACCTTCTTTCTCGGGCTTCAAGTGAAACGACTAAAGGAGGGAATCTTTATTCATCAAGAAAAATATGCTAAAGAACTTGTCAAAAAGTTTGGATTAGAAAATTGCAAAAAAACTGATATACCAATGTCAAGTTCTTTGAAGCTGGACAAGGATGAAGAAGGAAAGAAAGTTGACCAGAAGCTATACAGGAGTATCATTGGTTCACTTCTTTATCTAACTGCTTCTAGACCTGACATTTTGTTTAGTATTTGTATTTGTGCCAGATTTCAATCAGACCCTAAAGAATCTCATTTAAATGCTACAAAGCGTGTTATCAAATACATTACCTCAACTTCAAATTTGGGTCTCTGGTATCCTAAAGAATGAGACTTTATTTTTCTTGGATACTGCACGAGTACCTAGCCGGATGCGTAGCCGATAGAAAGAGCACCTCGGGCACTGTCAACTACTTAGAAGCGAGGACAGTATCTTGGTTTCCAAGGAAGCAAAGTACAATAACTCTTTCTACGGCGAAGTAGAGTATGTAGCTCTTGGAAGTTGTTGTTCACAAATTCTATGGATAAAACAATAGCTAAAAGACTTTAGAATTGAAGATTCATGCACTGAAATCAAATGTGACAACATCAGCGCAATCAATCTTACCAAGAATCCGATTCTTCACTCAAGAGCAAAACATATAGAGATTCGACATCATTTCATTAGAGATCATGTTCAAAATGGAGAAGTTTCAATTCAGTTTATTGATTCAAAGAATCAACTGGCAGATATATTTACAAAGCCTTTGGAGAAAAATCAATTTGAAGTTATCCGTTCCAAACTCAATATCTTAAAGTCCGAAGAAGTTCAAACTCGGGACCGAAAGTCTAAAGGCACTCGACTCGGACAATCAAGATCTACGACGTAAGTTATTTCTATTTTAGAAACTTATCTCTCGGATCAAATCTTGAAAAGGTACGATCATCTATCCGAAATTGATTAGTGTTATTTCCCAATTTTCGTGATTAGTGCAATCATTCCTTTTTAAAAAAGAAGTTATTTTTTAAATGACAGTTATCTAATTTTTTTGAAAATGCAGTTTTTTTTAAAAGGCATTTTTATATTTCCTTTTTTACGACGTTTCAAATGCCTCGCTTCGATTTCCTTATATACTGTTGGTTCTTCTTCGTTTTACTCATAAAAACCCTAAGAGAGCACAGATCTTCCACTTCTGTCTTCTTCTCTTGTTTAATCTTCGAAAAGTTTTCATCTTTCTTGGGAAACAAGCTTGGAATCTCTCAAAGACTGTGAAAGATGTCATCTCAAAGAAAGTCTTCGAGGATCGCGAACAGAGGACCACAGCAAATGCGTGAGGGGCCTACGCACTTTGATCTCATTAAGGAAGAAGAATCTTCTAGACAGCAACAGAGCCCACAACATTCTCAGCAGCGTCCATCTCCTCCATCTAGACCTCAGGATGTTGCGCATCGAGAAGAGGAAGAAATCATCGAAGATGCAGAGCCCGAAAGTACTCATAAGCCCACTTTTACCTACAAGCTTTACCGTGCTTTGAAGAGGAGTGGTACTCCGTTGAACTACATTGATGAATTTCTTAAAGACAAAGGGTATAAAAATGAAACTTTCTTCCTATGCACAATGGAACGATTGGGAATTGCCCTTGCGGGGTTGGCAGAAGAAGCTTTGGTGAATATCCCAAGCGATCCATGTGTTGGAGGGCTGAGTCAACCGGATGGGAATGATGATGATAGGATGTACAGTCAATTTAAACCTAGAATGGGTGTTGCGGTAAAAATCCGAAGCAAAAGGACAGACTTGTTTCGTTCGGAGGAACACAAGCAACTATACTCTAAGGTCGCGTTTGGTAACGATTTTGTTCGGGAGCGATTCGACTAGAAATGATTATTTTTTATTCTGCTTCCGGGAACTGATTTCGAGTAAAAAAATACGTTTGATAATTGTTCAAATTTTTTTATTCTGGAATAGAATTGCATTTGATACCGTGCTAATTGGTTCATGTTCCAAATTAATTTCTTTTAATTTTAAAATAATTTTTAAGTACTTTTTTTTTTTTTACTTTTTACTTTTTCCTTTTCTTTTTTAAATTTTTTTATTTCCTTTTCTCCTATTCTTCTTCTTCTTCTTCATTTGGCTAGTCACGGACCGGCAACCGGCCGACGAAGGCCGACAATGCTCACCGGAGCATCGTTGGCCCTCGGCGAGGTCGGCCCTCATCGGCCGAGCCTCGCCGGCGCTAGGCGTGGCTCGGCCAGCCTCGCCGATGGCTAGGCGGGGCTAGGTGAGCCTCACCGGTAGCCGAGCGAGGCTCGCCCATGCCCCACCGGTGGCCAAGCCAACCTGGCCATGGGCGGTGGCGGACGGCGACGGGCGGTGGTGGATGACAACCGCGAGATGTCGGAAGGAAAGAAGGAGATTTTGATTCTTTTTTTGATTCTCAAACGGAGAATCATATTTATTTTTTTTAATTCTCAATTCTCTTCCCAATCTGTTCTTGGGAACAAAATTTTTACCAAACGTGATTCTCGTCTCAAATTGATTCTGGGAACAAAAAATCAGAATCAGACACTGTTTGGCATGTTGCCAAATAGGCCCTAAGTTGCTAAAGCGTGGGGTGATAAATCCTAGAAGTGTGGACTTTGATTTTCTTGACTATGTGAATGTTAATCTGCGGGAAAAATTCAATCTTCTTCAACTCGAATAGTTTTTTTTCTGAAACGACAGAAGCTCATGCTGAACTTACTGGTTATTTCTATTCGAATCTCAGTTTCTTGGATGTGAATAGATTTTCTTTCAGTATTCGAGATTAGGACTATGTGGTTGACATGAATACATTGGCTGATGTGATTGGAGTTGAAAGAGGGAAATATCAACCTATCAGTGTGTCTATTGGTCATGCGACGATCGAGCTTGTTAAGGATAGAACAACAGAAGGGAAGATTTCCTATTTGAGAATGAATGCATCCAACATTTTGCTTCACAAGATAGTGATTAACTGCCTTAGACTAAAATCTACTTCAAAGACCGATGTTTCAAACTCGGAGGCAAAGCTGATGTATGCCATCAATGCTGGCAAAAAGTTCTCTCTTCCACACACTATTATTTTCCACATGTATAGGACAATGGTGAAGGACAAGGGTCAACTTCCATACTTAGCACTTGTGACCAAGTTATTCAGACATTTGAACGTTTAGCCTCCCCGGATTCTTTGTGTTTGAACATGCGATCAAATGGTTGTGGGACTGAGAATGGTCTCTAAAATGCGTATGAAGGAACTCAACAAGGCTTTGGAGCAGTTCAAGGAGGAAACCCCTATCAAGACTCATTCAGTCTCTTCAGTGGCCAAGCGAAAAGGGAAGGAGCCCATGGTTGCTCCATCCAAGAAAAGAAGAGCACTCATCATTGAGAATGAAGAGGATGAGGATGATGTCACCATTTCTCCGATGGCATTGAAGAACTTGAGTCGTTATATTCCAGAATCAACGGAGAGACAGGAAAAAGACAAGGATGAGACAGAACAGAGGACTAGAGAGAGAGAAGATTTGGAGAGAGAAGCAGATGAGGAAAGAATTGAGGAAGAAGAAGAGGAAGTAGAGCATGATGAACACTTTTCTCCACCTGAAGGCATGGAAATAGAGGGAGATTCTGAGAAAAGAGGAACGTTCTCATTCCTTGCCACTAGTGAAGGAGTAAGTCGTTCTTCAGCAGATTCAGAGGACATCTATGCCACTCAATTTCCTAAGGAGGGGCATGAGGTTTCATTGCCCAATCTGCATAATCGTGCTGAATTGCCATCATCTGCTAATACTCCGTTTGATCGTGCAAAAGCCAGTACTCAGACAGATAATTCGGCAGACTTTCGCATAATACTTGATGTTCTTTTAGAGATGCGAGGCCAAATTTATGCTCTGGGATGCGAAGTACAGAACTTGCAAAATGCAGGTCAAACCTCTTTAGTTTCTTTGCATGATCAGATCAATGCCCTTGCTCTTCAAGTTCAAGCAAATGATAAGGGTGAAGATGTGGTGAAACTGAAGGAGGATTTGAAAAAGTTGGAAGGGATTGTCCAGTCAATGGGAGAACTTGTTCGTGTTCCCAAGCAATCTTAAAGCCATTCTCTTTTCATCTCTACCTTTTTAATGATGACAAAAAAGGGAGAGATGTGGTGCAAATTTGATTTTGAACTTTGAACTCTTGACTTTTTGAACTTTTGTGATAATTATGTTTGATTGACTTGACTTTTGTGTTTGGCTGTTTAGATTTGGACTGGATTTGGATTTGACTGTTTGAACGTTTGTTTATCTTAAGCACTATTGATATCTCATGGCTTTGCTCATTTACAGAACTAACATATTTTCTATGGATGCAGATTCTAATGATATCTTTATTAAGCCATTTATCTTTTATGAGATATCCTTGTTTGCTTGAGTAATGTTTTACAGGTCAAAGTTATCCAAATCTGTAGGAAAGTTTTGTTACCATAAAAAAGGGGGAGATTGTTGGAGAAAACTTCCTTGAGTGTTTTGAAGTTGACAAAACGTTTCCATCAGTTTAGTCTGAAGACTTGCAGACTCTACTATCAAAGTCTGAAGACCTTCAGACTGCCAGACTCAAGACTCAAAGTCTATCCTCATTGATAGTTTCTAGTTCGTCGAAGAAGGCTTATTCGAAATGAAGCATTTCATTAAGGATTTGATTCTATCGACTAAAGAAGATCTCTTAGCTGGATATAGCATGTCGGAATCCATTATTTGGTGAAGTATACTTGGAAGGTTTTACTTATCGAAACCTAGATCCTAATTGTATGGGCGAGCAGGATTTGTGGGCTATCGTCATATTCCTTAAATAGCTTGAAAATCTTTCTAATTGATTCTGTCCAACGGGTAGATTAGAAGAATTCCTTTGGTTAGTGCCAACGGGTGTGATGGCATGAAGGAGTATATAAGAAAGACGTTCTAGTTGTTCGAGTGTGTGCGCGATAGAAAATTCCAAAGTCTAAAGCTCATTGTTCTTAGTCAATTAAACTGTTAAGCGAAATCTTGTACGCAAAAGAGAGTCTATATTTTTTTAGAGACCTTGAGGAAGTGTAGCAGAGTCTCTACACTGTGGAATCAAGGAAGAGCTTCACTGTAACAACTATTTTGTTTTATAGTGAAATCCAGCCGGTGGGCTGTCAGTGCGGAAGAGTGGACGTAGACTTGGATTAAGCCGAACCACTATAAAATATGTTTTCATATTCTCTTCTTTACGCTCTTTTACTTTGATCGTAACTCGTTTTGTTTACAAGAGACGAATTTCCTTTTCATAATCTATTGTCGATTAGTGCTGCACACTTACCTCGTAAAATTGTTTTTACACCTATTCACCCCCCCTCTAGGTGCTCGTACTAGCTTTCACAACAAGTGTGCCAATTTCATTGCATTATTTGACGTTTATTTTTGCTATCGTATTTCAATCTATCCGATCTCCTTTAGGTATAAATATTGCACGGTGAGATAATTATAGGTGTGGCCCATGAACTGGTCAGCCCCCTCATGTTTCATGCTAGCAAGGACCACTTCCAAGGGAAAATTTGGAAAATTTTCGAAGTTAGATGATTTCTATAACTATTGGCAAATTTTAAATGGTCTTGGTGGAGAAAGTATGATTAGTAACTTAATTATCAGGCAACTCGCGAATAACTTACCAATAAATGCTATTGAGAATTTACTCACTTCAAAATAACTTCCTTGGGAGATAACTTCCTTTGTATTCCTCTCGGTCAACCTCGCACACATTCCCACAAGCGCTCTGTGTTTGTTCTTTTCTCGAGAATTCACATTGCACAACGAACGCAACTTCCTTAGTGTCTTTATGTTATTTGTCGGCACGTGTCTGCTTCTTAAAACTGCACTTGCCCATGCTTTTAGGAAGAGGAAAATAACTCCTCTCAAGGCAAGGGGAGAATGGAGGAAACCTTACTAAGAATGGATTAAGCTCAACTCAGACGACGCAATTAATGTCCGTAGAGAACGGGGAAGCAGGAACGAGAGGTCTTTTGAGAGACCACCAGGGAAACTGGATAGCTGGTTTTTCGCGAAAAACAAGGAGAATGAATGCTTTCATAACCGAGATTTCGACATTAGGAGACGGAATTAGACTTATTGTTGTGAATAGTGTTGTTCATTTGCATTGTTAGAGAAAGTTATGGATTTCTCTAGGATAATTTTCTATATTATAGATATTTTGATAATTTTGTTGATTTTTTGCATCTTTCAAAATTACGTGTATATCTTCATTTGATTGTGTATATGTTGATTGATACATTATCTTAGATAGTCATCTAATAAAGTCTATAAATAAGCTCATGAATTATATTTCAAGATACATTTTTTTTTCGAACTTCAAGATACATTAAAATATGCAAAAAATTCCACAATTCTCTCTTCCACTTTGTCATTCTCTATTGGAAATATAGAGATACCGATTCTAAGTGTCAATGATTGATTCAGTTAATCGGCAATTAGCTTGGTAAAATAGGACATAGAATAATTATGTAATCAGTGTATATTTCCTTATTTTTTCTTTCTCATTTTACTTCCTCTCTCTAATATTATAAGTGGAGGATTGTACATGTACATAAAAACACACATAAATACGAAATCACATTTTTCCTCTCCATTTCACTTCAGTATCTGTCATGGTATTAGAGCAAAGCATTCTGATCTAGCTTCCACAAACACCCTGAAGTACCTTTGGTAGTCTTTTCAATTGTTGTTGCAAATTTCTCTTTGCAAAACAAATTGGCATACCGGTTAGGAATTCATATGTTCAAACACCATGCCCAAAAACCAAAGCAACAAATCTAGCATCAGCAACTCTAGTGGTGGATCGGGCTGGAGGGGACCGAGTTTTGGACTCGGATCCATTCCACCAGGTCTGGGGACGAATCCCTACTTGCTTCCCCAACCCGGATCTCAACCTTGTTTCTTGCCATATGGGTTCCCCTTCAACAGCAACTGTCCTGAGCCTGGTGACCCCTTTTACACGTCGCCGGCCGACGAACCGGAGCTACGACTCATCAACATATAGCTTACTGGATCGGACAACTACAACACTTAGGCTCGAGACTTCCGGCGAGCACTCGAACGAAGGACAAGGACACCTTCCTAGATGGAGCCGTCCCCTATCCGACTGACGAACGGCTGCAATGACTTTGGCGAAAATGCAATCAGCTAGTTTGTACCTAGATTGGGAACTGTCTCGCTTTAAATGTTGTTGTTGGGCTTCCACCGACCGAGGACAATTCGAGAGATGTACAGGTGGCTCGATTCGGCGAAGCTCTTCACCATTACTCAAGCCATCTCGGAACTGAAGCAAGGGAACTTATCAGTTGCCGCTAGCTTCAATCAACTCTCAGCTCTCTGGAATGAGCTTGAGGCGATCAAAGAACACCTCGAGGGTCCCAAGGCTATGTTGTAGCAGTATCGAGCAATCAAAGAGAGGGAGAAAGTGACTCGCTTCCTACTGATTTTAAATGACACATACTCAGCTTTCCAATCGCAGATCTTGGCAATGGACTCGATGCCGTCTCGACCGGATCTACCAACTGGCAGTCCAAGAAGAAAGCTAGTGGGGGAAAGCCAGCGGCAAGCCGTGACCGAGCACGGAAGAGCAGGCGAAGGCGTCACCCTTGCTGTTGTTCAAAGAAGTCTCGACTCAGCAGAGGCACCGCACGGTGTCCATGGAGGTCACAGCTTCGTTGGAGGGACAGAGGGCTTCGGGCAAAGAGGGGGAGCACAATTTGGGTATGCATATGGGAACCCTAACCCTAATTTGAGAATGAACGGTTAGGATGCTAGAAGGAGATCGGACGGCCCTCATTCCCTGACTTATCCGCCCGAATCCAACGGCTCATAGCAGAGAAGATCGGACGGCATTTATTTGTCCGTCCACTTAGTTAAATCAAACAGCTCCTAATTGGCCACATCAGCACCCGCGTATAGAGCATCCGACGGCCCACGACATGCCATGTTATCCATAAAAGTTAGTGGGCAAAATTTCAAAAATAAGGGTAAATATTGTGAATATTGTAAACGCCCTCATCATACTATTGACACGTGTTGGAAATTACATGGAAAGCTAGGTGATAAGGACAAAGAGGAAAAATAAATTGCTGCTTACCAGGTTTCGGCATGGAGGACTGATGGTGCAAATTAAATAATTATCCAAGATCTGTACCAGAATATTATGAAGGCATTGAATCAGCTGTCAATTAATGACAAGACTGCAAGTTTCTTAGGTACCTTTTTATGCAAGAAGAATTAAATATCAATTGATGTATGGATAATTGATTCAGGTGCTAGTAACCACATAGTATGCAATGAGCAGTTATTTTCTAGTATTCAAGAAAAGCCGCATTCCTCAATATTTGTACGTCTGCCCAATGGAAACATTACTCATGTTAGCAAAATTGGAACTGTCCACCTCAGTTCAAATATCATTCTAAAAAATGTCATTTTCATTCCTGATTTTGAGTTTAATCTATTGTCAGTCTCAAAAGCTTGCGAAGATAATTCTTGCTGTGCCATATTCAATTCCAAAAATTGCTTCTTTTAGGACCTTTTGACTGGCAGACTGATGGGCTTGGATAGTGTCGCAAAAGGGTTGTATTTTTGGACCAATCTCCAAAAAGATCTTGATTTCATCAATCAAAGCATTTCTTGTAATACCATTGCTAGTAATAAAAATATTATTTTTCATCAACGTTTGGGTCATACTGCACGTTTCCTTTATCCTAAATGTCCAATATGTTCATTAGCAAAACAGTCTCGGACAAAATTTCCAGTTAGCACATCGAGAGCTACCAATGCTTTTTCCTTACTTCATATGGATATCTGGGGACCTTATCACACTTCACATCGTGACGAGTCTCGATTCTTCTTAAGCATTATTGATGATTATACTCGTGCTACTTGGGTTTTCCTTATGCAATCCAAAAGTCAAACATCTTCTACTTTGTCGAAATTTTTCATCTCTCATAAAAAATAGGATTCACACTAATAATGGACGTGAATTTTTTTCTACAGAATGTGCCTCTTTCCTATCTTTTCGAGGAATTATACATGAGAGTTCGTGTACTTACACACCCTAACAAAATGGGATTGTTGAGCGCAAAGATCGTCACCTCTTAGAAGTAGCTCGAGCCCTCAAATATCAAGCTTTTATACCATAAAAATTTTGGGGCAGTTGTATGGTCACAGCAGCTTACCTGATCAATCGCATGCCAACTAGAATTCTCGAAGGACGGACTCCCTTTGAATTGTTTTATGGAAAACAACCCGTGATTGATAATCTTTGAGTTTGTGGGTGTTTGTGCTATGCAACAGCCCTAGGGCCACGAAGTAAGATGGATCCTCGTGCTATGCAGTGTATTTTTATGGGATATCCTTCTCTGCAAAAAGGCTATCGAGTCATGGAGATTTCTATAGGACATTTCTTTGTGAGCAGATATATTATCTTTCACGAAGACGTTTTTCCATTTCAAGAAGCAGCATCGTCATCCTCAAGCTCAAAATCTGATCATCAACTTTTCTTGTCAGAAGAGGATTTATCTGTTCAACCTCAGTATGTACTCATTGCACCAAAACAACACATTCCGATTCCAACAGGTGATTCAAATCCAATCGACGACACACCAGCTTTTTGACTTGGGAACAATTCTTCATCCAATTCCTTAGTGACTTCTTCGCCACCGATTCATCATAGGCTATCTCCCGCAATACCAGCAGAGCTAAGAATTGAGCAGCCTCGACGTTTTAAACGTTCTACTCGACCTCCTACATGGACAAAAGATTATATATGTCCTTCGCTGGATTCTTCAGGTACATAATATCCTGTATCTTCTTATGTTTCATTTAGTCGGCTATCACTAGAACACATGTGCTGCATTAGTAGAGTTTCTGAAGAGCAGGAACCATCTTCTTATTTTGAGGCGGCATGTGATACTAAATGGCAGCATGCAATGGAGCTAGAATTGAAGGCTCTCCATGAAAATCATACTTGGGATATTGTTCCACTATCCGTCGGACGAAAACCTATTGGCTACAAATGGATTTATAAAATTAAATTCAAGGCAGATAGCTCAATTGAGCGATATAAGGCTTGTTTAGTAGCGAAGAGGTTCACATAACGGGAAGGTTTTGATTATCATGAAACATTCTCTCCCATGGCTAAAGAAGTCATTGTTCGTTCTTTCTTGTCTGTTGCTGCCTTTCACAATTGGCCGCTACATCAAATGGATGTTCATAATGCTTTCTTACATGGAGCTTTCACGGGGATTACGCAGCCAAGGGGAGTCTCGTGTATGTTGTCTCCGTAAATCCCTATATGGACTTAAACATGCTTTTAGGCAATGGTATGCCAAGTTCACTGATGCACTAACTGACGTAGGATTTCAGCATTCCAGACATGATTATGCCCTATTCACATGGACTAAAGGTACTTCTTCCATTTTTCTTTTAATATATGTTGATGACATTCTTATTTTGGGGAATAATGAGCTGGCTATTGCAAAATTCAAAAATTACTTGAGTGTCACTTTTCACATAAAAGACTTACGGCCTCTTAAGTATTTCCTTAGCATTGAAATAGCTCGATCTAACAAGGGAATATGTCTCAGCCAACGGAAGTTCATTCTAGAAATAGTCTCCAAAGCAGGATTGTTGGGATGTAAACCAACGGTTATACCGATTGAACAGAATGCAAAGTTGACAACACATGAGTATGATGCGAGCTCATCTTCACCTATCGAGGATCTATTACTCAAAGATCCATCAGGATATCAATGGCTTGTCGGGAAATTGATTTATCTGACAATGACAAGACCAAATATATGTTATGCAGTGCAAATACTCAGTCAATTCATGCACAAGCCGAAATAGTCTCATATGGATGTAGCGTTGAAAGTCATGAAATACTTGAGGGATACCCAAGACTTGGCATTTTTCTGTCTCGAGATTGTGACATGAAAATGACAGCATATTGTGACATAAACTATGCTACTTTTTCGATGACAAGAAGGTCCATTACTGTTTTTTGTATCAAATTGGGAAAATCACTCATCTCATGGAAAACAAAGAAGTAGTCAACCTTATCATTGTTATCAACAGAATTAGAGTATCAAGCTATGGCAAAAACTATTTGCGAAATAATTTGGATATGAGGACTACTTTCAGATCTCAAAGTACAAGTCAATGGATCTAGCGAATTATTATGTGATAATGATGCTGCACTCAAGTTAGCAGCCAATCCTATTTTTCATGAGAGAACTAAGCATATAGAGGTCGATTGTACTTCACTCGGGACAAGATTTGGTAAGGGATCATAACAACGAGAGGAATTGGAAATGTTGAGCAAACTGCAGACATCTTTACCAAGCCACTATGTCAAAGACAACATGCATACCTATTAAGCAAGCTAGATGTCCTCGACATATACAGGCCACCAACTTGAGGGGGAGTGTTGGAAATATGGAGATACCGATTCTGAGTATCAATAATTGATTCAGTTAATCGGTAATTAGCTTGGTAAAATATGACATAAAATCATTATGTAATCAGTGTATATTTCCTTTTTTTTTTCTTACCCATCTTACTTCCTCTCTCTAATATTATAAGTGGAGGATTGTACATGTACATAAAAACACACAAAATTACATTTTTCCTCTTCATTCCACTTCAGTTTCTATCATTCTCAACTCTTGAATTATATGCTTCGGTGGTTTTTTTTTTTTTTTTTTTGGGTGAAAGGTAATTATATTAAGTTTTAACCAATATTTACAAACAAACGGCACCAAAACAATCACTCAAAATGAACAACGGCATAATGAGTGGAAGGGTGCCGAAAGAAGAAAAATGGGAAGCCAACAAGGCAAAAGCTACACGGCACAGTCAATACAATGATGGCCACATCCACAAGAAGGACCAAAACAAAAGAAGGCGACCAGCCAGCCAAACAATGACAACCCAAGCCCAAAAGCCCCACACAAAAGCGTTGCCAGCCATGAACAACAACGAGCGAGACGAAACCGACATCAACGAGGCCAGTAGTGAAGCACAGCAGCGGACCATCATGCAGCCCAACTCCCACTAACAAGAATACTACGGCAGCACCGAAGAAGGATAGAAGATGCATGGGTCAATCCCTCAGCTTCGTTGAAGCCTCATGTTTCTTGGATTGTCCTCTACATTAGTGAACGTAAATGCTTTATCCTTCACCACTTTAATGAGGTGATTCTTCACGGCCGAAACCGTCAAGGTATGGTTCCTAAATAGAATCTCATTCCTGTATTTCCAAATAAGGTGACAAAAAGCACCAAATGAGAACCGGGTGATGGAGTGATAGAAGTCTTTACTGGAAAGGAACTTCATAGCCTAGTAAAGGTTTTCAACCCAAGTCCCGTTCTGCTAAGGGAGGTTGCATCTAGTAGCCCAGAAGAAAGCAAAACTAGTTGTAATGCTACAACCAAAAAACAGATGATCAATAGAATCCAGCATTAACTTGCAAACAATGCAAACCACATCCCCAATCTTGCCATAAGATCAAAAGCAAGACTTGAGTGGGAAGACGATTCTTAGTAATAAGCCAAAGATTGAACTGGCATCTAGGAGTTATAGCATTGTTCCAAATCAAGGGAGCCCAAATAACCCGAGGCTTCTTCTTTCTGATTGAGTGCCACGCCGAAGCAACCGTGAATAAACCCGATGCGCTACCCTGCCAAGTAAAGCGATCCGGTACTTGAGATGGAAAGGGAAGAGGGTGCTCCCAAGACTCTAACAATGCTTGCATGGGCTGACCAACAAGCAAATAAAGATCAGCCACCGTAGCATGTTTGGGCAAACCAGAGCTGTAGATCAAAGAGTCAAAAAAATAAAAGATTGAGGGGGCCTCTCAGGTGCTAGTGATCGAACCAAAAAGAAACAGAATGACCGTCCCTTATCCTCCAAAGAAAGGATAGCCAAAATTCAGTCCTAAGATGGAGGATCCTCTTCCACGCCCAAGAGCAAAAAGGTGGGTTGCTTGACCACCCAGAAACTCTTCCTTTTCAAGAAGGTCGAATGGATCCACCTACACCACAATGACTTATTGTCCGTAAATAGGATTGTTGACACCTAAATTTTGGCGATCCGTTTAGTCATTTATCGCATTAAAAAATTAGGGATTAATTTTTAAACCCTAAACAAAAATATTAGAACTTAGTTGCATAGCATATAGTTTTAGGAGCATTTATCATCATTGCATTGGACCGGCGATGGATAGACTCAAGTGAATGGTCTCGAACTTAATGGAGCCCACAAAAGCACAAGCACAAAATTCAGTCAAGCCCATCAAGTCTGCATAGCTGAAAATCAGTGATCTAAATTAGAAAGAATTTTGAAATTAAGAGAGCATATTCTTTATAATTCTAGGCCTTAAGAGGAAGGGTGCAGCAAATATAAGCTGAATATATGATGTATTTGCGCAAAAATCCAAGCTTTGGACCAATATCTTTGCTGATGGAAGAGAAGAATTAAAATCTTGAAAAATTGAGCATATATGCTCTTCATATGTAACCGTAGCGTTATATGTGCAAGTATGGGCAAATAAAATGAGAAAAATACAATCGTGCAGACAAAGCAAGTGGAAAGGGAGGAAAGAAGATTTTGACGTTCTTCACATATGAGATTTCTTTCCTCGAACAATTCATCCACCGCTTGGGAAAGAGTTCTTTTGCTGATATCAACGCACGCAATAGAATAAAATATTCGCATGGAATCAGCCAACCGGAGAAAATTGAGGACGAGAATATATAAGGAGGTCAGCAGTATAACACAGGACTATGGAAGGAGGCCACGCACAATAGAATACACGGCCATTGAGAGAGATGCGCATTGAGAAGAGAGAGTAGAAAAGGTTTTTCTGGAGGTCTTTCACGGCCCGAAGTCGGTGGAAGCACGGAGAAGAAGAAACCAAAAGAAAAAGAGGAAGTAAAGCTTTGAGACACCATTAGCGAGTGGAGATTTGTAGAGATTAAAATATGTGAATTGGGGGCATTATCTCTCGGCAATTCTCACATCTCAGAAGTCACTTCTCCAAGACCAACATCCACAACACCGGTCCTCGCCCACTCCGCAGCTTTCCGGTGTCTCATCCGACGCATCCTGCTTCTACCGCATTGATTCCAGCAACACCACATCGAGTCTCGATGGCCTGCCGCACTTCCGCTAAGACGACGCGGCCGCTGCTTCTTGACCCGTTGCCGGCCTTGCTAAAACAACAACGCTGCTGCCATGAGACCACACGTCGATCTGTTGTCCAGCCATTGCCTCGTTGACATCGTCCCTGCCTTGCTGATCTGCTTCGAACCGAGAAGGCCCTGCACTGTTCGATCCATTCACGAGCCACCGCCATGATCCCATGAATTGCTTCAGATTCATTCCTCCAATTTGAGTTTTCTTTTTATTTATTTTCTCTTGACTACCACTAACTAGGAAGAGAACTTTCAGGGGGACCGCACAATTCGATGGAAGGAACGTTGAGAGAAGAGATAGAGCGAAGGATCCAATAGAGAATAATAACCGAAGTTCTTTTTCCTCTTTGGGTCCCAATTCTGAGATCGCTCCATCACCGCCTCCCGAGATCCACTAGCCATCATTGTTGCTTCTAGACATCCACGTTGTACTTGCACCGCGACGGCCCCCTCTTGGCCGAGTCTACACTGCAGCATCGCACTAGCTGCCCTTGAGTCGCTCTTGAAGCCGAGGTGAAATCCGTCCCGCGGTGACGTTTCTAGATCATTACAAGGCTTCCACAGCTACGTCCTCGTCTCCGGTCAAATATTGCATGTCTTGATGGTGTGTCCAGTGGCAGCAACATCACATGCAATTGTGATATTTTCAAAGCAAGAACTGTCCCAATTTTGGCCATGACAATGACAGGATTCTATTGGTTTTCTTTAATTTTCCTCGTGCATGTGTTCTGACTATTCCTCCTCATGCTTAGCAATTTTCCAGAGCACTTGGTAATTCACCAAGGGAGAACATGATACAGGCGAATATTGTGGAAATTCCGATCGCACTTGTGTGAAGCCACCATGACCAGCCGCTGCTATGAGACGATCTTCTTGAACGCCACCCGCGTGACATTGTGAATTAGGTAAGATTCTCGATTAATTTGATTTTCATACATGACGCCGCCTAATTCGTAATATCGCAATCTTTCTTTGAATGTTTGATCGGTATTGTCATATCCAAGAGATCTCTTGATCCCTCATGAATTGGGAAATCTTCCTAATCTCACAACACGCGTACGATTGATAGTCCGATTTCACGATCGAAATCCAACTCGCAATTACTTAAAAAATTGCCAATCCGATCTTCGCTCGAGATCCGATTCGTGATTTATGTGAAATTGGCCAACCCGATCTCATGCGCGAGATATGGTTCGTCGATTTGGGTATCAATATGGCTTGATTTGCTGTGGTGTTACTTAAATTAGTTTTCTTTTTAAAAATAAAAAATAAAAAATGTAGTTTTAGGGTTTGCATGCTCATAATAGGTATTTTATTTCGAATTTTCAAAAAAGGAAAAAAGAAAATGCAATCATTTAGGTTGTTAGTTTTTTGTTTGAATTACATGTTTAATTATGTGTTAGTTTTAATTTCGAATTTCTTAAAGAAAAACACAAAAAAAAATCATTGTGCATATTAGATTAGAATTGCATGTTTCATTTCAAATTTAGATCATTTTTTTAGATAAATTGCATTTTAGATTTAGATAATGTCTTAGTTTAAATTAGGATTTAATATGACTTAATCCCTAGTTTAAATTAGATAGAATCTTAATCTAGCTAGATCATTTCAAATTTCATAAAATTTGTCTTAGGATAAATTAGTTGCAATTTCTAGGATAGATTGCATTTTTAAAATAAAAATGTCATTTGCATGTCATATAGAATTAGGTTCATGAAAAGCATGTCATTTTAGTGATTATTGTTAGGTTCATTTCTAATTAGAAATTGCCCATCATTAGATTAGGTCATTTAATAAATGTCGCGTGACATATAGCTCGCATATTAAATTATATGTCGCATATCATTTTAGTTAAAATAATCTGGTGCGTCATCGTATTGCATCACACGTCATTAGAATTAAGTCATTTTGGTTAATTTAGATTGCATATTTAATTATTGCATGTTCATTAAGAAATCATTAGTTTTTCTTTACTCATTCATATAGTTTAAGACCTATTGCCATGTCATATCATTTCATGTTAAATTAGTGGTATGCATTGCATATTGCATGATTCTCATTAAATAAGTGAAAACAAAAAGAAAAGAAATTGCGTGTTAATTAGAAATCATATCTAGGGTTGTTGATGTGAATTCTGATCTAACAACGCAGATGCTTTCGTTGCTATGAGGTAAGTCCCTGCATTTTTTTATTGCATGATTGCCTCACATGTTAGGGAATTAAAATCAATTCAAACTGCTTGCCAAACATTTTTCAAAATAAAAGAAAAAGGTACCAAAAGGGCGTTAGAGAAATCTAGCATAATCAAGTCCCCGAACTCATAAATCTCTGGTTCGTAGGAGTAAAGTGAATCTCCCATTACTTTACTTGGGTTTCTAATCGACCCACCAAAAATAGATTAGTGGCGACTCCTAATTAAAAAAATTTGCATGTTAAGAACTTAAACCGAAAGTCGCGAATTGGTATGGGCTTGGGAGAGCCCGAGTTAAGTCTAGGCTTAACAATCCATTAGCCAAACCCTAGGTGGTTCAAACCCGAAAAAATTGGTCGCGACAAGGATCCAGATGTGTTTTAGCATCGCTTCCTTATTACAATCCCTGAGTCTGCGAATGCCTAACCCTCATTCCTCCTTTGGAAAGCAAATATCATCTCAGGAAACCTTGGCACCACCCCTCCTAAAGCCAGGGCCCTTCTAGAGGAACTGTCTCAAGATTTGCTTAATACGATCCAACATTGCAAAAAGGATAGTAAAAACACTTGCCCAGTAAGCTTGGATTGCATGAAGAACATACCTTATAAGTTGAAGACGACTAGCAAAGGAGAGGAAATGATGGGTCCACAACTGGACTCTATTGGTTATGCGATCAACAAGGGAGATGCAATCCGCCTTACCGAGCCAAAAAGATATGGTAGGAACTCCAAGATAACAGCCCACTAGCAATGTCCCCTCAAGAAAACCAAAAGAAAGGATAACCTCCCTATGCAAGTCTGCCAACCTTCTCGCAAGAAAGATCTCACTTTTATTGGAGTTAGGCTTGAATCTACTCCAAGCAAAGAAGGTATCTAAACCATCCTTTAAGAGTGAGATATAATCTAAATCAGCTCTGTAGAAGAGGAAGACGTCATCTACAAAGAAGAGGTGTGAAAGACTCAAGGCCTTACATCTTCAGAAGAATTTGAAACCCGGTTGCCTGGCCCGAGCATTAAGTATCCCAGAAAAGACCTCCATAACTAAGATGAATAGGTAAGGAGAGATTGGATCTCCTTGGTGAAGGGCACAACCATTAGGGAAGAACTCATGAAGTTCTCCATTCAAAGAAATATAAAACTTAGGAGTGCGAACACATACCATAATAATCCAAACAAAATTATATGGGAAGCCAAAAGCACGAAGAACCAACTCGAGAAAATTCCAATCCACCATGTTATAAGCTTTTTGAAAGTCCACCTTGACTACACACTTGGGCTCGTATGGATAATGATGGAAACCAACAAATAACTCATGGGCAAGAAGAGTGTTGTCTCTAATTCGCCTGCCTTTGACGAAAGCATTTTGATAAGAGTTGATAAAAAAAGTAAGGACTACAACGACCAGGTTAGCTAAAACATTGATAATGTATTTGTAAATAGTATTACAACAGGCGATAGGCCTGTAATCATTGATTGACGTAGCATTAGAAACTTTCGGGATCAACACTAAGATGGTATTGTTGATCTCCTTGAGAAGTCTCCTCGTGGTAAGGAAATTCTTGACCGCTTCAATGACCAATGGCTTTACCATCTCCCAATTATGCTTGAAGAACTTGACATCAAAACCATCAGGCCCTAGAACCTTCCCTCGAGCAAGGGAGAACAAGGTTTCTTGAATCTCTGAATCAAAGAATGGTCGAGAGATAAAACTAACATGTTCCTCGTTGAGAGGGCATCGAATGAACTCTCGAAGATCCAACAAGGAGGGGCTAGAAGACAGGGGGCGCGGTGCCAAGAGCTCCTGAAATTGAGAGACGAATGTGTGCTACACCAAGCTCGGATCCAAGATTATAATACTAGAAGAATCCATAACAAAAAGAATCATGTTCATCAGTTGTCTCCTATTAAGGGAATGGTGAAAGAATTTGGTATTCCGGTCACCTTCCTTGAGCCACCTAATCCTGGACTTCTGCCTGAAGAATGACTCCTCCTGATTCCTCAACTCCATAAAAGTCCTTCGATGAGTCTTCTCCAAATCTACAAGCAACTCACTAGTCGGATCCTGCTGAAGGCCAACTTGAGCAATTCTTAGATCATTCCTCGCTACAGTAACCCTCTTAGAGATTTTAGAGTAAGACTCTCTGTTGAGTTGCTTCAAACGGCTTTTAAGGGCTTTCAGCTTACTCACCAACCTGTACATAGGAACCCCTTCACCGGGGTTCTCCCAAACTTGTGAGACCTATGGAAGGACGGGTGCTTAGTCCAAAAATTGAAAAACTTAAAAGGTTTTCTTGTGAACATCAGCTGCAATACTCTAACAACCATAGGAGTGTGGTCAGAAATGCCAGGTGCAAGAAAAGACACTTCCGAATAAGAGAACTCTTGGCTCCATTTAGCATTCACAAACACTCGATCAATCTTCCTAGACTTTCAGTTAACCCCTGAGGAAGTAGACCAAGTAAAGCGAAATCCAACATACCTCAGGTCCTCTAACTCAGATTGAATCAAACAATGATTGAAATCATCAAAGCAAGGAATCCAAGTGTCTGAGCTTCCAATCCGATAAGAGGGATCCTTGATAGCATTGAAATCACCTGCCACTAGCCAAGTCACATCCCAGCATAAAACACTCCTCTGAACAAGATCCGCCCACAACGGCCTTCAAGCTACAAAGGCATGTTCAGCATATACCACCGATATACAGCAGCAAGTACCAGACATGAGAAACTTCAAACTATCATGTATTGCCTGGCTATTGGATGAAATCACTTCAAAGTTTACCAAAGAAGGGTTCAGCCAACCCGAATCCTACCCTTATGAGAGAACTTATAATTGGCCACCCAATTCCAACCCGACAACAGTCTGGCAAAGATTGAGTCAAATAGAGAATTTGGAATTTTGGTTTCAAACAAACCGATCAGACACAGCCCATTAGAAGACACGAGGTTCTTAGCTTCTCCTTGCCTCAAGGGGTCATGAAAATCTCACATTCCAAAAACCAATATACATGTATACACACACACACACACACACACACACACACACACACACACACACACACACACACACACACATATATATATAGATAAAGAAAAAATAGTAAAGGGAGGAACGAAGGACCTACCTCCGCCTATTCGGCTACCGCTGTGTAGCCACCGAAGCAATAGAAGTCACGACAAGAGGAGGGGTTGGATCAAGGGCCATAAGCTCCTCTTGGATGGTCTCGACCTTCCTTGAAGTAGTAAGAGCCTTCGGGGACGAGGCAGGTGAGAACAAGTCATCGTTAGAGCTATAAAAGCTGTTCGAGAGCACTGAGTCCCCACCAGCACCAATAAGACCGAAATTGGAGGCTTCGGTCTAGTCCTTGTCCTCCACAAAATGGGAGGCGGGAGTCTCCAGCACCGAGTTAGGTCTCTCCTCCATAGGGCTAGGAGGAGGGGACACCGGCTTCGACTCTTTCACACTCCTCAAAGACTTACGAGCTGTGGACGGAGGCAAACCTTTGTCAGTAGTGGAGTCCTTAAGCTTCAGCACGTTGCCCACTTCGCTAGATGAGGGCACTCGGGATGAGGGACCATCCTTTGATTGCATCGACTTCTTTTTTCTCTTCCCCTTCACCTAACTCCAGCCATGTCGTGACACCTCAAGGTCACCCACAACAACCGGAGCCGGTTCTGGAGCCTTCACAAGGGCAGGAGGGTCGGAGGCGGGCTGAACAAACAACTCCACTTTGTCCTTGACAACGGCAGCGGCATCCGCGCATCTATGCCCGAAGGTGCCACATGAAGGACATTCAGATGGCTTCCATTCAAATTCAATTGCGATAGAGTGCAAGATTCCGTTCAAGACCACATCAACGGCGGAGCATCTAGGTTGATTGGCATAGATCTCAACACAAACCCTTGCAATGGAGGGCATCCTCATTTGTTCCATGCGTTGGTCGATGAAGAGGGGTCTTCCAACAGCACTTGCAATGCCACCTATAGCCAGAGCCGACCATAGATCAAGGGGAAAGTTGTTCAACCTAATCCAAATCGGAATGACGACTTGCTTGTCCTTTTTTAAATCCATAAGTGGTTGCCATTGCTACACAATGAGAGGAACCCTCGCCACCATGAGGGGTCCATCTTCAAGGATCTTCCACCGGAAAGCCAAGTCTGGGATATGGAAGAAAAATAAACCTTGATTGTCCGCCATCACTTCTACTAATTTCGAGCCCCAAGTCCGCATCAAGGCTTGTACTATAAGTTTGAAGGGAAGTTTCTTCCCAATATAATAACCAATAAGACACTCATACCACTTGGGATTGAATGCGTCCAACACTTCCTCCGCAAGGTGAACAATTGGCTTGTTATCCACAAAAGTAGAAGGGGAGTAGGTAAGGTCGTAACCTTTCGCAGCTAGCTTCGCCACATTGACCCAAGTACGGGTGGGAGAAGTCTTCGGGTCTCCTGGTTGCTGACCATGGCCACTCAGTTGCTTGGAGGAGGACCGAACCTGGTTCCGTCCCCTAGATCGACCCGAACGGGAAGGAGCCCTAAGGGGTGCTTGTTGTTTGTCAAAGTAAACTGCAGGGCCATCCTTGGAAGAGCCAAATTGACCTAGAGTAGAGGGGCTAGGCCCTAATGAGGCACCCGCACCAAGCTGGGCCTCACAGGAATTGCCAGACAAACCACCCATGGCTGAGGCCATATCACAAACACTGGTATGCAGCCAAAATTCTACCATAAAACAACCATCACGAGAAGAGGGCATACCAAAGAGGGCTTCAGCGACACTAGGGAGATTGAGACGCAAGATGCTCCTACTCCAAGAACGCTCGGCAAACAACAAACGAAGCTGCACTAGCAAGGACGTATCGAGGTGAGAGAACAAACCCGTGTTTGGAGGCCCGAAGGGAGAAGGTCCAAAATAGGGGATGAGCTTCAATCTAGTTAATAATGAGACCAGGATCACCAAACCTACAAATCTTGGCCTCCCTCGAAATTCCAACACCTATAGCCAAATAGTAGTAGGCGATAGGAGCAGATCGCGAAACCTTGAGCAGCTGAGATTTGAACTTATGGGCTGAGATAGGAGGAGCGGCTTGGAAGTGCAAGGGAGGTAAGGCAGGCGACCCTTCCTTCCAAAGCTCGAGCCCAATGACTCGCTGAGTCCTCCACACTGTGCAGAAATCATACCAGAAGAGTAGAACGCGCGTGGCTCCTAGAGTTAGCGAGATCTCGAGCTATAGATCAAACTAGACAAATCTGTTCAGTGGAAAGGAAGAGGGAGGTTAACCTACCCTCCAAATTTCAGCCAAAATGGATGGTTGGATCTCTGGGAATGAGTGCCAAACCAGACGGATGAACAGTAACTCGAGAACCTAGAAGAGAGAGTACCCGTGGACAGTACCTGCGAGAGGAGTAAATAGCCAAAGATACTTCGGTGGTTATTCATGCTCTTAAGAATAATCAATCTCACAATCTTCTCATAGAACCTCTCCTTGTTGATAACTCTATAAACATATTTTAGGCAACAAAATTGTGCAATATCTATGAGAAAATATTTGGATTTCCTTCTAATTATTTGAATTTTCTTTATTTATGCAACATAATGAGATATAGAGAAGACAAGGAAAAGAGTAGTAAAAAACAGAAATTCAAATTAGAAAGCATTGGAAGATAGATATTAAATCAGGGAATCCTTGATTTTGTTTCCTAATTTTATCTACAAGCGTTGGAAAATAGATATCAAATCAAAGATTCTCTTATTTACTCCATAATTTTATGCAAAAAATAAGCAATTGTCTGGGGATAATGGTATTGAATGTATCCTATAAATAGGGGAACAGTGAGAGCCTGGGGGACAGAGAGGTTTTTATTTTAAAATATTTTTAATTATTTTGAGAATTTTCAACATTTTGAAGAGAATACAAAAGTGGTGATAAAATTCACATTCTTTAATTCAAGATGTTTGGTTTAATTTATATTTTTGTTTCATCTTCTACTATGTTCTAATTTTCTTTTGTTAGGGTTACGATGTAGCCCAACCATGATGATATGAATTTCATGATTATTGTACATGCAAGTGATTTCATTCATGTGAATTTTATATTATTGTACTTAATGCTTTTAAGTGATTGGCCACCACTTGAATAATCTGATATGCATATTTGAGACTGAGAAGTAATAGTATTCAATTGCTCATTATAATATATAATCATGAATTAAACGTGGATAGAATTATATCGCATTATTTGTGTAGCTTTCAGTGATAAGGTGATTTAAAATACTTATCGTAACCGGGATTATTTATAAATTTTAATGCACTTATGTTTATTTAAATTCACATAGATATATAGTTGATTAATAAATTGAGTAGATTTGCTATACCTAGAGATATGATAGTAAATAGATTAGGAAATTTCACTGTCACGTGTTTGATATTGTTCTTATATGCGTAACAATCCGAAATTCATATCTAGTGGTTATGGTGAAATCAGATGCTTTAACATATTTATTTGATTAATTTACTACATTTAGTCTCCAAATTTTTCTTTTATATTTTTAGTTTTAATTTATTCTCAATTCTATTTAGATTTGTTAGATAAATTTTAGAATTAATTTATTTTTAGTATTTAAGTAGTTTATTAATCATCAATCTCCGTGAGACAATACTTTTTCTCATTATTAGATTATTCGTTCGACACGTTCACTTGCAATTAGAATTTTATGAACAAGTTTTTTACGCCATTGCTAGGGATTTTTTGTTTAATACTAATTAATATTGATACTAGATAATTCTAGTTTTAATCTAGCTTTTTTTTTTTTTTAAGGTGTACATCGGTTTATGACACGTAGCCAACAAAGGAAACTTGCTGAGTTTGATCCAAAAATCAAATGTATATTTAAAAGGCAATTAAGAGAACAGAGTAATCTGGCTAAGAAGATGACAGATTGTGAGAATGAAAATCCATGTAAGCTCTTGAGAGATTATACTGCACCGACAGTTCAGGGCACCACATTAAGTATCAGGAGACCTGTAATTCAAGCAAACAACTTTAAGATTAAGCCATCACTCATTTAGATGCTTCAACAATTAGTGCAATTTAATGGGCTACCAAGCGATAATCCAAACGCTCACATTGATACTTTTTTTTGAAATTTGTGATACCATTAAATATAATAGAGCTATATATGATGCCATTAGATTGAAATTATTTTCATTCTCTCTTAAAGATAAAGCTAAGAGTTGGATTTCTTCTCTTCTTGTAGTATCAATCACTAATGATATGGCTTATAAATTTCTTAGTAAGTTCTTTCCACCTGCAAAGTCAACAAAGATGCGTAATGATATTACTAATTTTATGTAGATGGATAATGAATCATTAAATGAAGCATGAGAAAAATTCAAGAAATTTCTTAAAAGATGCCCACATCATGGACTACCTGTATGGATGCAAGTACAAACTTTTTATTATGAATCTAGTACAAATCTTTGTTCTATGATTGATGCAATTACAGGGGAAACTCTGAATAATAAAATACTAGAAGAAGTACAATTTATTAGAATAAATGACATAGTTATCAATGGCCTACTGAAAGGCTACTAATGCGAAAAGATAGCAAAGTTCATGAAATGGATGCTTCTGCTACAATTACTGCACAATTTGAAGCACTCGACAAAAAGCTAAATAACATGAGTGTTTTGGCTATGAAAATTTAGAATTTGACACATGATTTTTGTGATGAAGGACATGTTAGCACAGAATGCTAGGCAGGTAACCCATTTTTACAATCTAATGAAAATTCTAACTTCGTTTGAAATTTTAACAGGTCACAGAATAATCCCTACTCCAACATGTACGATCCGGGATGGTGCAATCATCTAAATTTTTCATAAAACAATAAAAATGTGACTAGACTACCGAGATTCAAACAATTAGAAGAGACAAAGTCAAGTTTGGAAGATATAGTCACCAAACTTCCTAACTACACTCATGACTTCATCAAGAGCACATATATAGGATTTCAAAATCAAGATGCTTCAATAAAAAAATCTACAGATGCAAGTAGGTCAGTTAGCAAGCATGATGTTGGGGAGATAGCGGGGTTCTTTGCCTAGCAACACAGAGAAAAATTCAATTAAAAACATAAAGGCTATAACCCTGAGAAGTGGTAAACAAGTGAGAGGAGAAGATGCCAAACAAGAGATTTTCAGAGAGATAAAGGAGATGAGACCAATAAAAAATCAAAGGATTCATGTAAGAGCAAACTTTTTTTTAGATAATCCCAATCCATATATGTCACCTATTACATTCCCTTAGCGACTCCAGCTGTACAAGTGACATCCTGGATTTTTAGTCCTATTTTCAATTGAATAAATCGGGCCTTTAATTGACGCACCTATAGTGCTATTCTCAAAGCCGATCACTCGTGAAATAACTAAACTATCTGGGGAAGTCATTAAGAGATTTTAATGCAATAGACTTAAGAATTCAACCAGAAATCGACTGCTCAACCGTGCTAGTTTGCAAGGGTCATTACGGTATTATCAAAATCGATCAGAGATTAGGGATAAGTCGATTCGACTGAGATGTGTGATCAAAGTGTAGGTAATTTCACTTGATTACAAAATTCTCGTCGATCGGCACTAGATTGATTTTCTGTCGTTTTGGGTATCATGTGCTTGTAATTGAAACCTTAAGATTTTCACGACCACCGAGAGTTGCCGATGTGTCGAAGTAGTACATTGTGGCTCGAAGAAAATCGACCACGGGTCATTTACACTAAAAATTTCTAAAAACTACCCAGTAGCCTAAGTCACACTAAAATCACGCCGATTGAAATAAACCGCGAATTTGAACCCGATTTCAGAAATTGAAAGTTACGGCATGTCACAAGTCATTTTAGGAACGTCGACTTAGTCGCATAAAATTTTTCTGCAAACCGAGACTTTTGGGAAAAAGTCGAGGTAGGGTCGTTTTTATCCATAAAATGTTGGGGACCGTTTTTTATCACAAAATTGGAATGCAAGTGGGATCAATTGGTGAGGAAAAGTACCAATTTGATTATTGACTTGATAACGGAATTTATTGAGGCTAAATTGGATTGATTTATGCATGAATGAGTGTCCAATTGGAGGAAATCCTAAGTAAATTCGTATGCCCCCTTACCTAGCCCATTTTGGACCATTTCAAATGTCCTAGGAAGAGCCTTGGTGGCTGAATATGAGCCATGGAAGATAGCCTTGGCTGTGGTTGAGTCAAGGGAACAAATGAGAGGAAAATGTGAGCCAAGTGGCCCCCTCTAACCCCATCTTGTTCCCCTCTTTTCAGCAGCCTTCTTCTTCCTTGTTTTGGGGCTTTCGCCATTGTTGTTGAAGGAGAGAAAGCTTGGAAAACCAAAGGACACAGCCAACAAGCTAGCCAAGCAGCCTCCTTGGCTGTCCGAGCACCGCACGCCCGTCGGAGCAGCCAGCTCGCCGGCGCACGTCCGCTTGCCCGTGCTACCTGTCCACGCGTCTCAGCCCGTTGTCCGCCTTAGTCCGTGCATCCTAACAGCTGTCCTAGCCCGTGCCGGAGTTGTTTGGCCCGCCTCCGATCTCCGTGAGTCCCCCGTCAAGGCCCAGTTTGGCCCTTTTTAACTTCCCCAATCAATCCCTGCCTTTAACCAGCCTTGTTACCCTCTATTTCAGTCCCTTGTAGAAGCAAACAAAGAGCGTTTCCAGCGGAGCTTCAGGCCCGTTTTGAGGTGGTTCCAAGCCTCAAAACCTAGGTTTGCTTTGAAGGAAGTTGTTCCCCTTTGCGTTCCCATTGATTCGAATTGACCGGCTCACCGAATAAGTGAGTTTGCTCACTAAACCTTACTTAGTAAGTTAATTATGTTTAAGGGTTGTTTAGATTAGCTTAAACATGGATTAGTGATAAGATAGAATGGTTAGATTAGTTTTAGAATGGATTATTATTAAGCTAATTAGTGAGATTTGCATAATTGATGATAGATTAGTCGAATTCAGTAGAATTCCTGTAATTTGGATTTCCGAACTCTTGCCATTTGCCATTTTTGTAGATCGAAATGAGTTATGAATTTGAGGTTGAAGTCTTCTTGAGAAACCTTTTAGACATTTTCAGCTACAACATATATTTTTCTTAAGATTTTTAGGGATTTAAAAGAAGGATATATCGGTATTTCGTCATTTTCAAACAAAGCTTCAGTTTTCACTGGAATTTGTGACATTTTAGGATTCTAAGAGTGTTTATCAACTCTTAGGATTAGAATTTAAAATTGGTTTCTTCACAAAAGTTATTTTTCACATCTTCTAGTTTAACATACTGAAATTTCAAATCAAATGGACATATTTTGGATCTCGAACCAAACCGATTTTGGAAAATAATATTTCTGGAAACAGACCCAGTTTTTAGTGCTGGATTGAGTGACTTACTAGGCCGAATCTAGAACGATATGGGTTAAGATGTATTCATGAAAAATGTTATTTTATGTGCCCTTGACCACATACTAAAATTTGGGAATTTTCCAAACTCATGTAATTAGATTTGTGGATTTAAATTTGAAGACGCGCGAGTAACCCGATTTCTGCCAGTTAGGACCGATTAAGGTTTTGTGGTTGATCTTGACGTTGTGCTTGCTAAATAAGGTGTATTTAGTGAGGTGGTGGACTTGTGGCATGCTGAGAGCTTATGTGTGAGGTCATGAGATGGATTGCTCTATGTCGGTTGGTTTGTGATATGCATATAGTTTATGCTTGATGATCGTGTGAAAGTTAAGAGAATCCGTCCCTAGTGTGTGTTGGTGGATGTTAATAGTTGAGAAAATCTGTCCTCAGCGTGTGTTGGTAGATGTTAATAGTTGAGAGAATCTGTCCCCAGCGTGTGTTGGTGGACTTTAATAGTTATTATTTAACCCCGATGTATGTCGGTGGATATTATTCTTTCCTGTCGTGTGTCAGTGAATTTCACTTTTTCCTGACGTGTGTCAATAGTTATTAGTCTTCCCCAGCGTGTATCGGTAATTATTATTTTTCTCCGGTGTGTGTCGAATAAAAATTGCTCGTGTTGATAGCAATAGTTAATTAATTGAAACTCATGTTGAGTTAAATTGATGGATCGACATGTGTCAATAATTCTTGTTTTGATGTATATTGGTAGTTCTTGCTCGTATGAGGAGTGATTTAATTATAATTCTTGTTTTGATGTGTATTGGTAGTTCTTGCTCGTGTGAGCAGTGATTTAATTAGAATTTTTGCTTTGATGTGTATCGATAGTTCTTGCTCGTGTGAGTAATGGTTAAATTGTGATTCTTGCTCGTGTGAATAATAATTGATTTGGACGTTCCTAATTGGTGTGTGAATTTGTTATATACACATGGTTGTGATAAGAACTGTGCTAACCTGCAGGAAGGAACTGAGGCTAAGGTAAGCCTCTGTGGTTGTGTGATTGTGCGATTAAGACGTCTTAGGCGTATTACCCTCCTAATCGGGGTTTAGAGTATACACTTGCTGAGATTCATATCTCACCCCGTCGTGGGCTTCATTTTTTAGGATCATAGGATGGAAGGTTTGGAGCCGAGCTGAGGGGATTTGAAGTGTAGGTCAAATAGGATGGTTTCTTTTTAAGAGTCAATCATTTGAAGTCTTGTGGCTGTAGACTTTTGTATTTGACTCGATGTGTATTTAAAAGCATGTTTGTTTGAAAATCTATTATCCTGCTTTTCTATCCCAAGATGATTACTGTCAGGGAATTTATTATTCGTTTTTGCATGTGCAATAAAAAGAAAGGGTCGGCAACTTATCCTGGGAAGTTGCAAGATTTTTTATCGATCACTGAGGGATGGACACGCGCTTGAGGATCAGGGCATGACAGTACAAAATAGATAAACAATTTTCTAAATTTCTTGATGTATTTCAAAAATTGCACATTAACATTCCTTTTGTAGATGCATTAAAATGCCTCGTTATGCAAAAAAAATTAATGAGATTTTGGCAAATAAAAGGAAACTAGAGAATTATAAAACTGTGAAGTTGAATGAGGAGTGTTCAGCCATCCCACAAAACAAATTACCCATGAGTTAAAAGATCCAGGAAGTTTTACTATTCCTTGCACTATTGGGGATTCTTTTTTTGAAAAAAGTATTATGTAATTTAGGTGTAAGCATTAATCTGATACCTTTTTCGATTTTCAAGAAATTAGAATTGGACGAGGTAAAAGCAACTACAGTGTCACTTCAGTTGGCTGATCTATTAATTAAATATCCAAGGGGTATTTTGGAAGATGTTTTGGTAAAAGTTGACATTCATTTTTCCTACAGATTTCATAGTTCTTGACATAGAGAAAGATTTTGAGGTATCACTTATCTTAGGTCGACCTTTTCTAGCAATGGGAAGAGCCCTTATTGAGGTACAACAAGGGAAGTTGATTCTTAAAGTTTAAGATGATCTTGCTTCTTTTAATGTTTTTAAAGTAATAAAATATCCCTTTAACGATAATTCTTGTTTTAAAGTTGAGACATTTAACAAGTTGGTGAATAAGATTTTTCAAGAAAAATATTTTTAAAGATCCACTGGAAGTATGTTTAGTTCAACAAGACAAAGAAATTCACAATGAGGAGATAAATGAATACGCAAATTTCATGAAGCCAATTCCACCATATTTAAGACAGAAAACAATAAAATTTGACGAGTTTGGACAACACACAACAAAGCCTAAGCCATCAATTGAAGAGCCTTCAATTCTTGTATTCAAAACCTTACCTTCTAATTTGAAATATATTTAGTTAGATGGAGTTTCTTCTTTACTAATAATTATATCTTCTTCTTTGACAAATTTTATGGAGGAGAAACTGCTCAGAGTTTTGAGAGAGCATAAAGGTGCAATTGAATGTAACATAGCTGATATCAAGGCAATTAACCCTTCACTTTGCATGTATAAATTTTTTATGGAGGAAAAATACAAACCCACTATCCATCCTCAAAGCTGTTTGAACCTAAAGATGCAAGAAATAGTGAAAACCGAGGTAATTAAGCTACTTGATGCATGTATCATCTATCCTATATCTAATAGTTCTTGGGTAAGTCTTATGCAGGTCGTGCCAAAGAAAGAGGGTTTGACTGTTCGGAAAAACAACAATAATGAATCGATTCCTACTAGAACGGTTACTGGGTGACGTTTGTGAATGAATTATAGAAAATTGAATGATACCACTAGAAAATATCACTTTCATTTACCATTTATTAATAAGATGTTGGAAAGACTTGAAAGACATGAAATTTATTGTTTTCTTGATGGATATTCAAGGTATAATCAAATTCCTATTACACCAAAAGATCAAAAGAAAACTACTTTCACTTGTCCGTATGATACCTTTACTTTTAAAAGAATACCATTTGTTCTTTGTAATGCACTAACTACTTTTCAAAGATGCATGATGGCTATTTTTTTTTTTTAATATGGTTGAAAAATATATTGAGATTTTCATGGATGATTTTTTCATTTTTTGCGTATCATTTGATTCTTGTTTAAATAATTTGGCTTTGGTCATATAAAAATGCGAGGAGACTAACTTTGTTTTGAATTACGTGATATGTCATCTTATAGTGCAGAAAGGAATAGTGCTCGGGCATAAAATTTCTTGAAATGGAATAGAAGTCGATCAAGCCAAAGTGGAGGTTATTGCCAAATTGCCTCCACCAACATTTGTGAAACTTGTCAGAGGATTTTTTTGGTCATGTAGGATTCTACAAGCTGTTTATAAAAGATATTTTTAGAAATTGCCAAACCTCTTTATGATCTTTTGGAAAAAATATGCTCATTTTAATTTTTCTTATGAATGCGTATAGGCTTTTAACATTTTAAAGGAGAAGTTGGTGTCATGACTAATTATGGTAGCATCGGATTGGGATTTACCTTTTGAGCTAATGTGTGATGCTTGCGATTCTACAATGGGAGCTATTAGGACAAAGGAAAATTGGAGTTTTTCAAACCATATATTATGTCAATTGAACCTTGTCAGGTGCTTAATTGAATTATTCAATAGTAGAAAAAGGAACTTTTTGCGATAGTTTTTGCTTTTGATAAATTTCGTTATTATTTAATTGGCTCAAAAATTATAGTTTGTTATGACCATTATGCTCTTAAGTATCCGCCTGAAAAGAAAGAATTAAAGCCCTGGTTGATCAAGTGGATTATATTGTTACAAGAATTTGATTTGTAAATCAAAGATAAGAAGGGGACTGAAAATCTAATTGCATATCACTTTTCAATAATTCTGAATTTAGAGAAAGAGGTAAGACCAATTTTGGAATAGTTCCCTGATGAGAAAAAATTTTCCATCAAATCCACAAAAATTCCCTAGTACACTCACTTTGTGAATTATTTGTTAAATAATATTTTTCCTCCTGAATTATCATATCAACAGAAGAAATTTTTTTTTTTTTTCTATTGTTAAAAATTATTTTTGGGAATAACATTTCTTATTTAAAGTATATGCAAATCAAGTCATAAAGAGATGTTTTCTAGACGAAGAGAGAGCGAACATTTTACATTATTGTCAGGATGGAGAGACATGTGGCCATTTGATGCCACCAAAACTGTAGTTAAGATTTTACAATTTAGATCTTATTGGATCACATTTTTCAAATATGCATACTCTTACGTAGCTTCATGTGATAGGTGTCAGAGAATTGGAAATATTTCATAGAAAATGAGAAGCCCTTAAACAACATTATTATGTGTGAATTATTTGATATTTGATGTATTGATTTCATGGGACCCTTTACACATTTTTATGGGTAATTATATATTTTAATGGCTGCGGAGTATGTGTCTACGTGGGTCAATATTGTAGCATTGCCAACAAATAATGCTGAGGTTGTGGTCAAATTCTTAAAGAAAAATATTTTCACCTGATTTAGCACTCCTAAGGCAATCATAAGTGATAGGGGGACACATTTTTACAACAAATAGTTTGAAGCACTATTAAGTAAGTACGGAGTCACGCATAAGATTGTAACCGCTTATCATCCTCAAACTAATGGTCAAGTAGAGGTTTCAAATAGGGAAATCAAGAGAATTTTAGAAAAAAACAATGAATACCTCTAGGAAATATTAGGGAAAGAAACTTGATGATGCACTACGGGCTTATAAGACAGCGCTTAAAACCCCAATTGGGATGTCTCGTTTTAGGTTAGTGTTTGAGAAGACTTGTCACTTGCCAGTGAAATTAGAGCATATATCATATTGGATATTAAAATTTCTGAATTTTGACATGTAGTCTGCAGGTGAAAAAGATCGTTGTAATTGAATGAATTGGAAGAATTTCGCAATGAGGCCTATAAAAATTTAAGTTGTACAAGGATCATACAAAAAGATGGCATGACAAGCATATATTCAGAAGAGAGTTTAAAATTGGTCAAAAAGTTTTACCTTATAACTCTCATCTTAAACTTATTCTAGAAAAGTTACGGTCTTGGTGGTTTAGTCCTTTCACAATTATACAAGTATTTGTGACATCCTGATTTTCGACCATATTTCAATTAGATGAAATGGGCTTTTTATCGAAGCAAATATAGTCTTTTTCTTTAAGTTGGTCACTCACGAGATAACTAATCTATCAGGTGAAATCGTTAAAGAATATAAACGTGACTGACTTGAGAATTCGACTAGAAATCGACTGCTCGATCGTGCTAATCTACAAGGGTCATTATGGCACAGTTAAAAATCGATTAGAGACCAGAGATAGGTCGATTCGATAGAGCCATGTGATTAAGTGTGGATGATTCCACCTAACTGCAAAATTCTTGTCGATTGGCACTAGACTGATTTTTCTGTCATTTTGGTACCCTGTGTTCGTAATTGAAACCTTGAGATTTTACGATAACCGAGAGTCGCCAATGTGTCGAAGATGCACAATGCGGATTGAAAATGATCGACCATGGGTCAATCGCACTAAAAATTCATAAAAGTTACTTGGTAGGTTAAGTCACGCTAAAATCACGTCCGATTGAAATTAACCACGAAATTGGATTTGGTTTCGGGAATCGGTCGTGTGAACATGTCACAATTTATTTATAGGATGTCGTCTTGTCTTTCGAAAAAATTTCGTCGAGTTCGGGATTTTTTCGGAAAAATTGAATTTCGGATAAATTGGAAAATGAAAGTGAATTCGGATGGGAGGAGAAATTGCCATTTTTGCTATCTAAGATTTGTCATTTGTGGGAAATAAAATGCAAGGAAGTATTAAGGAACCAAGTAGATAAGCATGGTGACTTTTGGGACCAATAAATAATGAATTCATGATATTTTCTTTGACTTCCATGGCCTCTCTCTCTCTCTCTCTTTTCCCTCCCCTTCTTCGTGCGAGTGTCCCACTTCACCGAAGTCTTCTGCTTCGGTCTTCTTTTCCTTTTCGTTCACGTCTCCCTCCCCTTCACCTTTCTTTTCTTCTTTTCCCTACAGCCGAACCCCTCCATTTCTCCTCTCATGTTGCCACACGTCCAGCACCAACTCTCCACTCGCTCCATTCCATTCCAACAATGAACAGCCCCACTTCCATCTTCATGTGTGCCCCTCCACCAAGTCAACCCAGCAGCCTCACGAAGCTGACTCCTCCACGTGATTTCACCACTGCGTCCCCTAGCCCATGTCGCCCACTCTGCCAGCTTCAACCCAAATCCCCGCTGCAGCCACGCACGTCCCAGCTCCATCGTTGCCACACCATTGGGGTTAGTCCAGCCCGCAAGCAACAACCCCATCAAGCCGAGCCCAGCAGTTTCACTGTGGGCTTGCAAGGCCTTTTCTGCCCGGTTTGAGCTTCCTTTGGCGCCGTTGTAGGCCCAAGTTTCGGGCACCGTCGCGCCGCCGTTGCTGTGAACCGGTTTTCGCGCTAAACCAGTGAGTTTACCTCCTAATCCCTACTTAGGATGCTAATGACACTTATAGATGGATTAATGATTAAGTAGTGGATTAGCTTAGGCCTAGAAATGGTTAAGGGTTAAATTAGTTAGTATAATTAGTTATTTAGTTAATTAGTTACGTTAATTAGGTGGTTAGTGACTTTAGGTAATTAGTTTGGTAGATTAGATTGGTTAATTAAGTTAATTAGGTGGTTAGATTAGTGTATATAACTTAATTAGTTATTTATTTAATTATTTTACATTTATTTAATTAATGTTGTAATTAATTTAATTATTTATTATTTTCCGAAAATTAGGCGATGACTGGAATTTTGTGCTGATTGTCATGGTGCAATTAGTTTGTGCAAATTGAGTGCTGATTGATGAAATTTGATTCATTACTTCAAAATTGTGAAATTTTGGTATTTAATCAGAAAAATACTGGGTGTCGATTTTTTACGCCAAAAATATTTTTAGGTACTATATTAAATAGTGGGATTTTAAAAAAAAAAATGAAGATATTGCATTTTTGACTCAAACTGATTGTGTACCCACACACGACTATTTATATCAAGTGTTTTTAATACGAAGAAAATATGCCAAGTTCATTATCTTAATTGAGGCATTTAAATGCAAAGCACAATACCCTTGGCCATGATTGAATGATCGTGTGATGGTTATAGTTATGATAAGATGACTATTGAGAAATGAGGTGACATGTGTTGTGTTGAGGAAACCCAATTGGTTGTCAGCAGGTAAAGGACTAAGTGTGCACGATAGCAAATCATCGTATGAGCCACCTCTAGAACCTTGTACCATTGCTTATGATAGTCAAGAACTAAGTGCTACACGACAACTTAACTTCATGAGAGCCACCTTTAGTAACTTAAGCTATTGCTTATGATAGTCGAGAACTAAGTGCTACACGACAGCTTGACTTCGTGGGAGTCATCTCTAGTAACTTGAGCTATTGCTTATTGTGGTCAGGGACTAAGTGCCACACGATATTGGAATCTCGTGACAGGAGGCACCTCTAGAACCTTGAGTATTGAGTTTGAACATTGAGAGTGAATATCGGGTGTATATTTGAACCACCGATATGATTTACCCACGTCGGATTATGGGACAAAATTGTGTAGGATGGTATGGGACGTGTCATAACGATTTAGTCTTATAATCAGGACCACTGTGATCAATTGAATTGATTGAATTGATTGATTGATTGATTGAGATGTGAATTGAGGCGTTCTAAATGATCGAGTGTTATGCACATATGTGATATATGAATTGTACTGACATGCATGAGGAAATTGATGCGAGGTAAGTCTTATGTATTGTGTTATTAGACCGCCCTTAGGTGTATTATCTTCCCAATCGGGGTTTAAGGCGTGAACTTGTTGAGATTTATATCTCACCCCGTCGTGGGTTACCATTTTCAAGTCTCTAGTGTGAACAACTCGGAGCTTGGGAAGGAAGGGTCAGGAGCATGGTTGGCCTAGAGGGTTTTTTTTTAAATAGACCTCCTGTACATAGGCCTTAAGGTTGGCCTCTGTGTGTAAACCAGATCGTTTATAAAAGTGTGTTTGGTTTGAAATTGGTTGTCCTACTTTTTTATCACATGTTTGTTGTTGTCAAGGAATTAGTTAATTTGCCTCCACTTATATATTAAAATGAATGAGTCAGCGACGCGTCCTAGGAACGTTGCAATTTAGTTGACCACTGAGGGATGCGCGCACGCTCGAGATTCGGGACGTGACAGTATTCCCACATGGAACAATTGAAGTTGTGCATGACATCGATGGCAATGGTCAATGTTTGAATCTCTACTATGAAGGTGGTGACAATAAGCAAATGACCACCATTGAACTTCATCCTCCAAAATAGCGACATTCGAGATAGTTTGGCTAAAAATTATAGAATAAGCGTTTCTTAGAGGCAACCCAAGCATTATAATTATACTTTTTTATTATTAAGTTTACTTTTTGCAAAAAAAAAAAAAAAAAAGAAGAAGAAAAGATTAATTTTTCTCTAATTTATCCAAGTTAATTTTCTTTCTTGAGGGACCACATTCTAGGAGTTTAGTCATCAAGGCCATCCATGAGCACATCCAACAACCATGGGAGTTTTCTTGTTCTTATTTGTCTTTTTCATATTGAGAACAATGCTTCATTCAAGTTTGGGGGGAAAACAATTTTTTTGCTAAATCTATTTTTTTTATTGCAATCCTTGTGAATTTTTGCGATTCTTAGGAAAATTTAAATTTTATTCAAACTTGCAACTGATGTATGAGTTAATATTGATTCCGATTATGTTGATCCACTTACTAAGCACTAAAACTCTTTAATTTTTTAATTATATGTAAATCTAGAGAATATTCATGTGAAGTATGTGATTTTCTTATATCTCACCCACATCTTAGAATTTGTTTGATTATCTCTTGAGGAGAAATCCTAAGTTACATCTAACTAAGAAAATGATTTAGACAACTTTTAGATTGATTGAGCCCTTCAAGCCAACCCTATTTATTTATCCCCCATCAAGCCATAATTATTATCCATTTTTTCATTGACACCTATATATGTTTACCCTAACTTTTATCAAATTATATCCTTATCCCATACCCCAATGAACATGTTGATTTTTTTGGTATAAAAGTTTATTTGAGCCTAATAGAAATTTGGGAGGAAGGATGGAGCATGAAAAAGGAAAAAAAATTGATTGCTATGGTGTTTAGGGTGTATCATAAAAAATAAAATAAAAAATCTTTTATGGTTCCCTATCCAAGTTTTTATTATGTAAGCCTTTTGGATATTTAATGAGTTGGAAATTTTCATGTTATATTAGGAGGGACTTTAGGAGAAATTCCATCATAAAACAATTCAAAAAAAAAAAAAAAAGAGTAATGAAGAAGAAGAAAAGGAATGACGATATGTCGTGGCTGAAGATTATCTTGAATGAGTAAAATTGGAGATAGTAACTTTGGCTCTATTTAGATCCTAGAAATCAACATGTTGATGGGTGATTTAAGCTTAAAATTACTATTTTCTTACCTTTAACCTAGCCTTACATTACAAACCGAGAAAACTCCTATTAATTTTTGATTGAATGAATAGCTTACATTAGTGGAGAGAGGAATGAAAAACAAACCTATGAGATTTGGTTATAATTATAGAAATTTTTTGAGAAGTTGCATAGCAATGTGAATTTATCTGGATTGTATACATTTCAAAAGATGAAGACTCACACACACTTGAATCACATAGTTAGAATTTGTTTTAACTTATGAATCAATTTCAATATTTGGATGAAATTTGTGTTTTTCTTTGAATTGTGAATTTGAGCAATTATGGAAAGATGTCATAGAGGAGGTTGTTAGCTTAAGCATGTGTTAGATCTTACTTTTACTCAAGAACTAGCAAAATGTTAAATTTAAGGGTTTGATAACTCTAAAAAATAGAGTTATTTTGCCTACTTTAGGCAACAAATAATGCAATATTTATGAGAAAATATTTTGATTACCTTATAATTATTCAAATTTTCCTTATTTATTCAGCATAATGAGATATAGATCAGATAAGGAAAAGAACGGAAAAAATCATAAATTCAAATAAGAAAGCATTGGAAGATGGATATTAAATCAGGAAATCCTTATTTTGTTCCATAATTTTGACGACAATGAATAAAAATATTGTGGATATATATGTATAATTACATACACTGTCATCATAAAATTTTTTATATAAATAATCTCATAATGCAAATATAAACCTATTTATAAAATTAAGTTACATGACAAAAATAAATCTTAAGTATGTAACATTATCTAAAACCTATTTGTGCCAAAAAAATTATATTACCATTGTATAAAAAGCCCTTTGAACAGGATACATATTATATACACAATCAGTGTATGTCTTCTGTCTTCTTTTTCACATAAATAATCTTAGAATTGGAGCATGACCTGTTTATGAAATATATCTACATGCTAAAAATCAAAATTGAATATACGTCATTCTATAAAAACCAGCTTATGTAAAGAAATTGTGACAATGCTAGTGCACTGATTAAAAATTTTATTAACATATGTTGCTTGGAAAAAAGGGGATGGTGGAAGAACAATTGAAGCAGAATATAAACAAAGGAAGGGTAATGCTGTGATTTTGGCACTTTTGAGTGGCCAATTTCACAAGTTTTCCACCAATGGGAGTGATCCAGAAACGCTGACAACACGCAATAATCGAACGGCTGGTATTAAACCACTTGAATCCAATGGCTGAGGAGAAACATGACAAAGTTGTCAAGCGCAAAAGCCCGCGATAGCAGAAATGGCCCTCGCTCCACTTTTTCTTGGCTTCCAAACAATTGTCTCATCAACGAGTCATCAAAGAACAAAAATTTACGACGTTGAAAACTGAATATTATAAAATGCAAAGAAGGCACCTTTTTTTTATTTTATTTGATCCTGTCCTATATCTATTTTATAAATCATTGTATGATATATACTGCACAAATTGTGAAACTCTATTATGTCACTCACGATTTAAATTTTTGTAAATTAGAAAGAAAAATGACCGATTTCATATAGATAAATATATATTCATCAATTATTTTTGGGTACATCCATCAAATAACTGGATTATTAAGATCCTCGAGACTGTTTATCTATTAATGTTCGCATTAAAATATCTCTTATTTCCTTAGTTTTTGCATATTTGGATAATCATAGGCCACTCAATGATGCGACTTATCAAATCATGATTTAACCACATGACATGAGGCATGAGAAAAGACTGCACGAACCAGCCTACAGCAGAATACCACATTATTTCTCTCTATATATATATAAACAAGGTTCAAGACATTGTTCTGGAAATGGTCAACCCCTGAGCTTAGTTATAACAGGCCCTAACACTCAAGCCGATTGACATAAGCTTTTCAGGGCAGTGGAAAGTCTCCTTTGCACTCTCTGTTTACTTCGTTGTTCAAAGACTATAACCAGGGGAGCAACCCAATGACGGCACAACCGAGCGAAGAACATGGGAACTCGAATCATGCAGAACTACCTGCAGGTACATGTTTAAGTTCGAACTGAAAAAAGATATGGTAGAAGTGATGTGGTCTTAAAATATGCTAGAACTTGTTTTCAACTTGTTTTCTTACGGTTCTTTTTCTTTGCTTTATCGTCAAAAAATATAACCTTGATATTGGCTAGGAAAAAGAGAAGAAAAAATTAATTAAGGATTTTATGCTCACTCTTTCTCCTGCATTTATTGAAGATGTTCGTTTAAGCTTTCCATCAGGTCCTTCTCAATCAAGAGGTGCTCCAGGTGCGTTATCCCTCGAAAGAGTTATTTCATCGTGAAATTTGTATTTGAGGTGGATCTTCATGAAATTGTTCTTTCTGGGACACTTCTCAATGTCTGCAAGGAAATAAGTATTAACTTAAATGACCTGAAAAGTTCTCATCTATTGCAGAACTATCGGAAAACGTGGTGAATGATCCCTGTTACCGGCCATTGTTGAAAGCTGCATTCAGGGGCGATTGGGAATTTGCTGCAAGATTTTTTCAACAAGATGCTGCTTCAAAGACGGCCAAAATAACAAGCAGATCAGAAACAGTGCTTCACATAGCCGCTTTGAGTGCACGAGACGACCAATTTGTTGAATACCTGGTTGACTTCTTCTCTTTGGAAGCACTTGAAATGGTTGATTGTGATGGCCGCACAGCCCTCCACAATGCTGTCCTGTCTGGAAGGATAAGGATGGTCGAGGCATTAGTTCGAAGAAATCCTAAATTGACGCAGCTTGCAGATAAGGATGGACGTGTTCCGTTAGCATTATCTGCTCTCGAAGCTTCTAAGCATAAGAAGATTGCTTGGTTCCTGGCAAAAGAAACAACAGACAATGAGCCAAGTCATCCCTTCAGCAGTCCCACTGCGATGGATTTCATTTTGGATCTCACCTACGCTGGTCACCTTGGTAAGATCACCATCACTCTGTGTCTCAATTCCATGTCTTTTTTTTTTCCTTCGTTCTAGACTTAGCTTATTTTCCTGATCAACATTGCTGGTGAATTTGGATAGATATAACCCTTTATCTAGTTGGTAAATACGATTACTTACTTACCAAGAGAAGCATAAACAAACTGTACGACGAACGATCTATACTGGACGTGTTGGCAAGAAGGGAGTCTCACTTTCCCAGTGGAACCAGGCTCAATCTTTTGGAAGCATTGATATACAAATGTCCGTACTTTTTGCACTCACATCCCTTCATTACCGATTCCCTTCAAGATGATCATAACTTGCTCATCACCTGCTCTTTTGTTTTTGAACTGAAGGTATTCCGGTGGACTTGAACTACAAAGCGACCGGTAAAAATTCCGATCAGGGTGGGTGTCCATTTTTGTTGTTGGGCATTATCCTAGGACCTTTCATGATTTTGAACTTTCAGTCAACTTTTTAGATTGATTCCCTTGTTGCTAGCAAAAGAAACCTGAAATGATTGTTTCTTTGTAGGATATATTCTGATTTCTTGACCTAGTTTTACTTGAATAATGTGACCTGAAATCAAACTATTTTATGGTTCAGCTATCCCATAGGAACCACATATGAAACCGAGTGCAAAAGTATTGTATCACTCAATTGTTTGGAGAATGTAATGAATGAATTATGAGGTCTTACAATGATTTCATATCCAATGACCAGGTTTTCTTTGCAACTTGATTGTTGCGCTTCGATGTCTTATAAGGTCACTTTGGAATTACGCCAAAATTGTAGGTACGCTTCCATTTTATCAAGACATTATCTTTATTTATGTCCCTCCCTCTCCGACTAAATGTCTATGGCTTGTTTGTTTTTGACATCTTTTATAAGTAGAAAAAATCTCCTACTTAATTCTTTGCCATAATTAGGAAAAGAACTTGTATTAGGCCCACTGCCTATTTGAAAAAGTCATTACACATTATTGGATGAGTGACATGTGTGTTTGAAGTTAATTTTGTAATTAAAAATTTCCACATATCAACCATCTAAGAGTGAATATGTAACTTATTCTTTACACCATCAATGGACCTAATAAAAATCTTTCAACAAATTATTTAGACTCAAACAAAGTCATATATGATTTTCTGGGTTAACATTTTATATATTTTTTTAAAGATTTTAGATATTCGCAGACTTCTAATCGCAAGAGTTGCGAAATTGTAAAAATGTAAAATAAAAAAAAGAATACTTAGAACTGCAAATTGAGAGGAAATTTGATGTTAACCTAGGAATTTCTTGCTTATGGCTAAACGATCTAAGCAGAAAATATGGAATAAGAGTCACGTAAACCTAGGACTTACTCCTTCAATCTTGATTGGTGAAATCATGTTTGCTTCATCATCTCTATCAAGCATGTAAATCTTTCTCGAAAAATAAGAACATGAACCTAAATGCATCTGTTTCCTCATTACATATTATTTTCTTTGACGGCTACTTCACCTCAAAACAACACAAAGGATTTAACATTTGATCGCATTTAACATAGTAAATTTACACTTTTATTTGACAACTTTTAAAAGGCGCGAAGAATAGCAATAGAAGCAGGTAGGAAAAATCAAAATAATTTGTTTGGGAGGACTGGAAATAGAAGAATATTTCCGTGGGAGCGAATTTTGTGGGTCCCATTAAAATTGTGCATCCCAGAATTCCACTCAGATTTGTTGGAGAAAATAAGACCTTAAGATTACTTGAGAAGGTGGACCACTCGAAGTGCATGGAAATTAGCCCAAACACCACCTGACCGGTTATAAAAGTCCTATAGTTCCCACTTATTCACAACTTATGCCTATAGCTGCATTTGTTATCTTCACCTAACTTTTGTATTTACCTGAAAATACCCTTTAGGCTTGTCCCTATTTCTTCTAGTTTTGTCGAATTTAAAGTATTTTGAATAAAAAGTGTTAACTCTACTCACTGTTTCATTAAAGTGTAACAAGTAAACTCGAACGTCACATACCTTTATGTGACTACATGTGGGAGTTTTGATTTTGCTAGAGTAGATAGAAATGAGAAAGAAAACTCTTTTGCTTTGTGCAGAGAATAAATAACAATACAATGGTTTGTACAATTAATATTTTTTTAATTACTAGCTGCTCTGCATATTTGAATAATATTGTCTAAAATAATCTTATAAATGCAAAGACTACCGTGATTTACTCTAGCTAGACAGACATCATTAGCGTGGTTATTTTTAGAGTTGTTCTATCAGGTTAAGTCTTATGATTATGTTCTCTTAATTGTGATTAACATAATGAAGTCTCGTTGGTACTTCAAGGAAGATCATTTCTTCAGTTATTCTCTAATCGCTTCTACTTTTTCACATCCAATTATTATTTTTTTTCATCCAGACATGATATAAAACTTTTATTGGAAAACGCCAAAAATGATTATATACCCTTTTTTTTGTGTACTTTGTATCAGTAATTACTAAAACTCTCACTTTGCAATTGAGGACTGAATCCCAAAGGACAAAATAAATCAAAATAAATTTCCTAAAAGATTAAAAAAAAAAATGAGATCGTTTTCCAAATCACCCGTCAACCTAAGCTCTAAACGTGGGAAATTATGACAATTAGCTAACTGTTTTTAGATGCAATTTGATGTGTAAAAGATAAAAATTGAGACGCAGAGCTAGAGAACCTTTTTCTTAATCCAGTTGCCGCCCCTTCGTTTCTTGATTCTTATTTATTTTATTTTTTTGGACATTTTGTAGTTCCTCTAATCAAGAGAGTTCACAAGGTGAAGATGAGACACTTGGCCGCAGTCAAGTTGGCAACACGAGTTTGCTATGCGATCAATTATATGTCTACTGCCGAGATCACCGGTTTTTTCCAAGAGAAGGACGCGCTGTATCAAGCTACAATCAAGGGAATCGGTGAACTCGTGAAGCTCTGTATTAACTTTTTCCCGGAGCTTATTAGGATTTCGCATCATGATAAGAGGTTGACGGCACATGCGGTGGCGTTTCGCCAAGAAAGGACTCTTAGACTCTTTTTGAAGACAAGCTCAACCAATGAGTTGTCATTAGTTCTGGCGCCCACACTGAGAGAATCGACCGAGTTGATGGATGCAGTAGCAAAGTACAAGCCTAAGATTGATGCTGTAACTTATGTCTCTGGAGCAGCTTTTCAAATGCAAAGAGAACTCCAATGGTATAAGGTAAATATTTTTCTTTACATGTTTAACGATCACGCTTAATGATAAATATTACATCTTCTTGACAAGTTTCTTAAAATATGATATCTAGAACTTTATTTAGATAGTCTGGAGAATATACATAGTACATTTGTTTATAGCAGTTGGCCAATATCCGTCTGAGCTTTTGCATACCATGAGGCCTACCTTCTGGGGTGATTTTAAGGGCAAAACGACCTACATCAGTTGGGTGCATTCAAGACTTTGCTCCTGAAATGCTTCCAATATGACTTGAATTTAAGACCCAGTGACCAGAAGAAACTCTTTTGCCATCACAAAACTTTTAAATTCCAAACAGGTAAGTTGAGAAACAACACTACATCCTTAATGCAATTTACGGAAAAAAAGGGAGCCTGATTAGATTAGAGAAAATGGGGCATTGAAAATTGATTGAGACTAATTATAAATAAATTACATTTCAATTTTACTAATATAATTATGATCCAGCACTTAATCTAATCCAAGTGATGCTTTCTTAAATTCGACCGACTCTTTACATAGGTATCTACCACCATGCAATTAGGAAATGATTATGCAAATCATTTCATGCATAATCCATGCATATTAACGTGGAGCCCAAAAAACATTTAAATCAGTTTTGCTATTACTTTCACGATGGCTTTGCTCGTTCCGTTGTATCATATTTTGTATTAAAGATTATAGTGTAGTTCAGATATAATAAAAGGCATGGAGATGGATAATGATTTAATTAAAGTAATATGAATTGTCTCTTTTCTCTTTCAATCAAAAGGTCAGCTAAGTTCATCAATGGCCACACTGTTCATCTGAGTAGCTATTAATTCAGGAGCACTTCTCATTAGTTAATTTAGCTGTCAACTAAAATTTACTCATGCAAACCATTGTCTACAAAAATAAAATTATATCATGAAGCTTTTACTATGTATTTAACGATATTTCATTTCAACTCTCTATGCATCTTTTTCATTAAAAAAGATCTTTGGACTGTTACGTAAAGTCCTAAACTTTGAATTCATGCTTAATAAGTCCTAAAGCTTGACACTATCCTTCACGTTAGTCCCCTCCGTTAACTCCGTCAATTTTTTATGGACGGAACATCTATGTGGCATTTTTTATTAATTTTCTTTTATGTTTTGCACTACTGATATGGCACAAAATGGCACCAAATCTCGAAAACTAAAAATAAAAAGACTAGTGTTTAAAAGAAAAAAAAAAGTCAAAGAATAGAGAGAAAGAGATTGTCGAAGAGGAACAAGAAGGGGCCACCCCTTTGTCACTGGCAAGGTCCAGGGACCCTTGTCGGGGTTGCTTCGAGTGCAATGACACTCACTAGACCACAGACGAGGGTCGGCCACCTTCGCTCAAATGACTCTAGAAACAAAACACAACGCATAGGACTCAACAAACACAAATAAGTACTAAAAGACTCGTTCTCGGATTTCTTGATTAGGTCTTAATATTTTTATCATATATTCCTCTAGAAGACTTCAAATTGGATGAAACTTGATTCCGTTGAAAGTAGACATAGCGCTTTCATACATGTATTATTTGACTATGTTCAAGCGCGAAATCATCATTGAAGCTTAGAAGGTGACATCTAGGAATTTTTCCAGCAAAGATGGATTTAACCTGCAACCAATTTCGCATTAGGTGTTGAATAAGTCTTGATTTCCTTGAGATGTTCCTTTGTAAGAATTTTTCAGAAAAATTTTAATAATTAGTCCACTTATTCTAACTCTTGTTCGTGGCTCTTGTGCGTAGGCTGTGGAAATGTGCGTTATCCCTTCCGTAAGAACCTACCAATTTAATAATAGCTCCTTCAAAAATAAATAAATAAATAAATAAAAGCTCAACGTATCGGGAGAAATTTGTGGCGGAACACAAGGAATTGCTTGAGAAAGGAGAGAAATGGGTGAAGGACACAGCAAATTCATGTATGCTTGTTTCAACTCTAATTGCCACGGTATTATTTGCCGCTGCTTTCATTGTGCCCGGAGGCAATGATGGCACTACTGGAGTTCCCTTGTTGTTGGGACAAGACTCTTTTCTAGTTTTTGCAATTTCGGATGTGTCGGGTTTATTCTTCTCTGTAACGGCCATCTTGTTATTTCTAGCCATCTTAACTTCACAGTATGAGCCACAAGATTTTCTCAAATCCTTGCCTGGGAAGATCATAATGGGCCTTTTTTCTCTCTTTATTTCCTTGGCTTCCATGCTGGTGGTCTTTGCTGCAACTCTCACCATTGTACTGGACAAGAGACTAGAGGGGGTTAGCAAACCCATTGCTTTTCTGGCCTTTATCCCCGTGGTTTTATTCCTAGTACTACAGCTTCCCCTGCTATACCAAATGGTTAAATCCACGTATTGGCCGAGCATCTTTCGTAACGAGGACATTTGGGATGGAGTCAAATATATGAACAAGATCAGGGATTGACGAATTTGATTTGAGGGTGTATGTCTTCATTATAGTTGTTTGTAGGGGGGGGCAATGCACTACTGAATGTATTTCCTTGAAGTATCTGAACAATTACTATGAATTATGTTTCCCTACCTTGTTACCAAAGATCTATTTATAGAATGACTTGATCAATTCAAAATTTCTGCCTATAGATACTTCAAAATTGAATCTGCACATGCATAAACAATTTTTGTTTAGCATCTAGTACCAAAATATGCTCAAATGTGGAATATAACTTTTTGAAAATTAGTTTTTTTAAGCCTTATGTTTTATAATTTGAAAATTAGTTTTTTTTTTAGCCTTAAACATTCGGCCTCTGGGTATTTCAAATTATAATCTATATAATCAATTATCTCGGAAGTTTATTGCCAACATACGTGCAATCATATAATATGACTTTCATCATGGAATTAAAGATGAACAATTATTTATAGAAAAAATCTATGGATACAAAATTCCATTGATGAGAGTTATACCAAATGTAGACTTCATTCTTTTGAACTATAAAGTAATTGGAATCATACCACTTATAAGAATTTGATTATATTAATCGTGAAATAGATGGAATTAAACCTACCATAAATCTCTGATCATTCATTAGTTACATTTATATCTTTCATAATAGAATCTAGGTATACACAAGAAATTACTTTTAAACATTTAAACAAAATACATGCAATCATGTAATATAATTTTCATCGTGGAAAAAAAAAATTGAGCATTTGATTTTTCTTTACAGATGCTCTTCAGATGAACAGTTTCATGATCAAAGTAATCTATATATAAAGAACACCGATGATAGACATGATACCATATTTACGACTTTATTCTTAGGAACTGTAAAATTGGAAATATACCAGATACATGACTTTGTTCACATAAATTATGAGGCACGTGGAATTATAACCTATATATAATATGTGGAATTATAACCTATCGTATAACTTCAATCATTAATCTAATTATATATAGATAAATAATTAAATAGAATATATATAAATAATTTCTGTAAACATTTATTTTTTGCAAATGGATAGAAAATTATTATCAAAGTATGGATAAGAATTAGATATGCAGAATTAGATATTTGCTACGGTTAGAGGTTTGCTAAACTAGCTATCAAAAACAAATCACTGGATAAAACTGGCACGTGAGTGTGCCATGCGAATATATACACACACTAAACTCACTTTGAAATTTATATGCAAGCATAATTTCTCTGAATTAGCTCGTCTCACCCCAAAACTTTCAGAGTATCTAGATTTATTGTAAGCTTTCAAATAAGACATCGTTCACTCGACATCCCTGCTTGTCTCCGACGAACATAGCCACCTTTTCGAGGAAAACGCGAGGTTAAATCGAAACCCAAGGATCTAAACTGAACAAAACTTATACCTAACTATGAATCCAGGGCTTTCCAAAGGCAATTGAGAGTTGCAGAAATTCAAGAATGGATTAAAAAGAAATTTTTTGAACTTCTAGTCAAACAGCCAATCAAACCGCAACCCCTCGACACGTTTAATGCACATCGAGTGATTTAGGAGAAAAATTGTTAGATGCACCCAATGAATCTGAGCCATCTTTCATGCATCGTTAGATAAAGTAGGCCCCACATGGAATTCACCTGATCTAATAGCCGATGCGAGCTAGGTTTATATGATTTGAATACGGCTAATACTTGCTCATTGTATATGTGATCGCCGAAAAAATTCTAGGGTTCTTAGAAAAAGTAATAAGTCTAAAGCCGTCAGGTATAGAATTTGTGCATAACTCACATGACAATCCTCCTTCATTTTGTTATGCATAGAAAAATTTGTCTTAGTAAATTGGTCCATTGGCCACACAAGCAAACCAAATACAACCTTACAAGAAAAATCCATGGAAAACCATTGATGATGAGCGTATATGACGAATTATATGAAAAAGATGATCATCCGAATTTTTGTCATAAATTCACACGCAAATTTTTATCCATTTGATAAAAACATAAATAAAAGTCCTTATTTTATGGACACCTGAATTTTTGGCGGCAAATCGAACATGCATTTTGGTTAAAATAAGAAGTATATGAAAAAAATATAAAAATGCGAAATAAAATTTCGGCCCATCTCACTTCAGCCTCGCATCCACATTTACGTATCTTATACATGTATGCATTCGGCGGGGTGGAATAAAACAGTGATAACGCAGATACACGGAGCTGAGAAAATTCTCTCTCGCATCATCAATTTCCAGGAGCTTCTAGCTACTTGGCCACCTCCATACACCAGTAGCTGCTGCTTGTCTCCAATCACCGACCACCATAGGCTCTTCGCATTTGAACGTAAGAGAATAGAGCACAGGGCAGAGGAAAGGAACTCTCACGTTTAGTTGTGATTTTCTCTTGATTTCCTCTATGAATCCTTACTCCTCTCTCTGTCACTGATTTCCGTCGCAGGCCACTTCCCCAACACCACCAGCTTCGCGGCCACAGGAAATGCTCTGTTCGCCCCTGTTTTCGGCCAACGTCATCGAAGTGCTGGGTTCTCCTTCTCCCTCCTTTATTCGGTTCCAGTCTTTGGCGCTACAACTCCTGAAACTTCGCTCCCTGATTTGATCACCAATCGTGGTCAGCTATTACTCTTCATCAATGTATATTTGCATGCTTTGTTTCTGCTGAAGGTAGGGAGCGAGCGCTCGATTCCACCAGGGTGAAATCCAGCCACGTTCGAGCCTTTGTGATAAGTCTGGATACGACCTCTCTCTTATTTCTTCACCTAGATCCTTTGGCCGAAATATCTACCACCGGTTTGATAAAATTCCTGAACTAGATCAGTGTGTGTTTTGTTTCAGATTCTGATTGAGAGCTTTCCTTTGCTTGATCGATACATTATTTTCATTGCATAGGCTTTACATGTATTTCGTTTCCTTTCATTTCAGAATTTAGTAGCTATTCATTTTAGGATTTGTTATTGAAATTCTCGGATTAGATGCGAATCAAGTGTGTACATGAGATGAAACTGATAACTGAGTATTCCAGAACTTAGACCGAGGGCACCTTGAACGAAAATGAATTGATCCGTCCACATTTGCTTCTTATGCTTTACTATATGTCGGTCCCTGTTTGTTGTTCGAATTGCAAACATATTATGAGAATGTTGCAGTTTAGTTCTCTGTACGTGTTGAAATCGCAAGCGTATTGAACGAATGCTAATATCTTGAATACCCAGTTGCTGATGTACTCACTGTGTTATGTTCGTACCAATGTGTTGTGTTACGGATTATGTCTATTCTGTGGGCGCTTGCTGTTCGTATGTCCTGGTATGTGTGATTGTGTCATTGATGTGCTGTTCGTTGATGCCAAGTACTTACTGTCCACATTTCCATAATTCATTTTTTTTCTCTTCTAGTTTGGTGAGCCTCTAGTTTTCTCGTACAAATTAAGTTATTAGCTACATTTTATATGTAAACTGTCAATTTAAGGAAGCTATATCATATCATTGTCCGAAAAGTTTTCACTCAATAAATGTCTTGTATAGCAAAATTTTTTTGTTCAAAGAATCGAAAAAGGAAAATATAATATCATTTATTCGTGTCCACTCATCTACCAATAAGGAAACGTCTTGTAGAGCAGAGTGATACGGTGGCTAGTCAAGGCCAGTTCCACGATTACGGGAGGTGCCGCTGCATGTGTGGGTATCATCGGGGATAAAGGTGCGATAACGAAGCACCTCCGTGAAGTGAGTTGCCGGCGGAAGACTCGAATCAATCTGTTTTCTCTGATGGGAGTGTATAATAGATTATATTGTCAATATCATATTAAGCTGTTAATATAAAGAACACGAGGATGTATATTTAAAAATTAAATGACACATTATGTGATAGTATATGTTTTTAGAATAATTTACAATGCTCCGGCAAAATTTAATACGGTATCAAAACATTAAGTATTGAATTCAAATTTTTTGAAATCCATTATTTGCCTCCTTTAGTATATATATTCACTCTTTAGTATTAGGGCAAAGTCTAACTTAAGTGTGAGGATAAGTACTAAAATATTAAAGGAATACATTCATATATCAGTTTAAGTTTTTTGATTAAAATAGTTAGTAGTGGTTTTACAAAATTTTATAAATGTATAAAAGAATTTGTTGCAAATATTGACAAATAACAACATACTCGTACATGTAGATAAATAAATCACTTCATTAAAAAAAATGCATATTAAGCTCGAAATACTGATTAAGTACCATAAATAGAACTAACGCCTCATTTTAGCTTTGGGATGGCAATTTTACCCCACGTACCAAATACTCGCGCTATTTCAACTAAAATGGGGTGGATAAGACCAGCAAACATGGAGATTTCTAGTATTAACCTTCTTCCTTTATATAAGTTGTATTACTTTGGTAATAAAAAGTTTCTTATTTTCAACATAGATTTCAATATAACATGAATACTTCCAATACTTCATTCCCTTTTCTCATCAATTTATCACAGAAATATTTCCAAACTAAATTATATTTTAAAGGATCTAAGAATCACAAATTCGTTTTTTCCGCATAAATGATTTTTTTTTTTCAACTTGCAAAAGTTTTGAGAGGCTTGTTGAAGAAATAGTTTTTAATCTTGAAGTTTTTATCAAGTGGGGCAAGTGTAACGGTGAACTCCGCATTCTTGCTCGGGGTTGGGGATGGAGTATGTCCCCGTGCGGGACATGGGCCGATAAAGGGGCATCTGTAATGATAGTGAAGCCACAATGCAATCCCCTGCATCCGCTTTGCAATCGTGCACCTGCCCAACCCCAATGCCGCTCCTAATTCACACGCAGTAATATTTTTTTGTTCCAGCTAATAAATTATAAATAGAAATGTTAACACAGTAATTACAGCATTCACCCGCAAAGAAAAAGAAAAAATTTCCACATACAGCTTTATATACTGTTGATTTTGATGGTTATTGAAGATAGTAAGCCGTTAAAACTCTTAAATCAACAGTGGATAAGACCGTTTATGAAAAAGAAAAATTTACACTCACACTGTATGCGTCAATATTTCAGATTAATGACGTAACTACTTATCAATAAAAGAGCGAAAAGACGAAATAACACCTCGTTCGCAAGTATTGTTAGCGTAAGCAACTAAGGCGATAAAATGGGAAAAGGGCGACCCTAAGGTGATCAAAATAATATAATATATAAATGCTCTGTGGCAAGATCCTACGCACCCAAGTCGGTGTGGAGTTCAACTCCACCGGAGCACCTTCAAATAGAAAAAGAGCAGGCGGACGTGTCTGATCTTATGAGTCGTCCGTATCAAATGTGTTCGAGTAAAAAATCGGTCGAAGTGCTGAAATTTGCATAGCAATCTCTCCCAGAGGTCAAGCCTAGCTCCGCTGAGAAAGTGAAACGGCATAACAGAAAATGCTCTCGAGAGGCATGGGGGAAGTGAACGGATCATCCCTTCCGTCTTTTTCTTCTCCATTGGATATGCTTTCAGCCAAGGTCTCTTGATTTTGTGTTGTGTTCTCTACAGCTGAATCAAATCATCCCCAAGTGCTCTCTGCCCATGATTCAATCCCATAACAGGAACCTATACCCACTATTTTATCGAGTAAAACTCATTGGTTTTTTCAATGCACCTCTACGTGCAATTGAAAAAGGCCATGATAAAAACTACTACCAGCGATTCATGAAGTGATAGTAAGGCGAAATCACAAATTCTATAGGTTTCGATAGGACCTGAAGAACTAAGGGTTGGTGAGCTTAGTTTTCCGGGATTTCCACATGCATGGAAACCGAGCCTGTGATTTTGCCGGTAGCGGCAGTGAAATGTCGGTCATTACATCATCTGTGATGTCTGGCGTTCTCTTTAGCTTCGGCTAATCAGAACAGAGAAAGCATGGTGAGATGAAAATCCGGACATGTGATAGACTTTGAAACTCAACCGGAATAGAAACGGCCTGATGGTATTGAAGTGAGTTAATGTCGGCCACACGCCATGGAGGCCAATGCGCGACTTTAGAGGCTCCAAAATAACAAGACGCGATTTGGCTTGACTGAATAGTGCAACTCTGTTGGACTAGTAATCCACAGCGGCAACGAACAAACAGAGAATTTATCAATGGCCGAAGAATGTTCAAGGTACAATATTTCGATTGGCACTCCTACAGCCACGACAACCTATCTCAGCCTCAGACAATACGGAGAACCCAGAGGGGTTTTGTACACGCCAAGCGATGACGAATTTTCATGGTTGCCACTCTCCCTGTTTTCTTTGTGTGTTATCTTTTACTCGTATCTACTGTTTCTCTCCAGATCTGGTTTGGCTGTTGCTTTCCATCCCAGCGAATGTTTAGTTTTGAGCAATCAGCGATTCTGGCAGGTTGGGCGTTTTATACTCGCAACAACAGGCGAACCTTAGCAACAAGGTAGAAACAAAGTGTTACACCTAAATTTTGACAACCCGTTTAGTCATTTATCACATTAAAAATTAAGGGTATATTTTATCTCTGAAAAAATATTAATTGCGTAGCATATATATTTAGGTGCATTTATTTTTTAATTTGTATTTTTTGCAATTATTTATTGAACCGGTGACGGATGGGTTCGAATTAGTGGTTTTGAACTTTAACTTGGTAGGTTAGACTAAGCTTACGAAGCAAGTAAATTGACCAAAGTCCCTTTTTTAATGATCGAAAATTATCTCGTAAAAAATATAAACTTGAAATTTTTCGGGATATGATGGAATTTTTTTGGATAGGGTAGGTGTGAAAAGATATTGCGATTTATCTTTGCAAGATTTGTGATTAGAGAAAAAATCTATTGTAATCTTGAATCTTTATCAATATGTGATAAAATTGGTGAAGAAGTATTGCGGATGTTGATTCAAAGAAGAAATTTAAAACCTAATTCCTTTCCCTATAAAAGGCCGTACGTGTATGAAAAGAGGGGGCTTTTTCTCGTTTTCTCTGGAGTTAAAAGGAAAATCGCAAAAAAAAGAAGGAGGAAGTCTTTTCCGTGGTGTTTTCCTTCGAAGAGAAACAGAAGAAGAAAAGAAATTTGAGAAAAAGTCGGGAAAAGCAAAAGCAAAGGGAAGCGTGCAAAAGAGAAAAGCAGAAGCAAAATAGGAAGTGTGAAAAGACAGCTACTGTTCATTGTCTTCTTCCCTTGTTGCACGCATCGGCACACCAGCAGCTGGGCCACCGCACCGCCGGCCACCCTTGTGCGAGCACCACCCATGAGCTCGCGCCGCCGTTCGTCGCCCCTGCTGTGGCCGCGACGACCCGCGGCCTTCGATCCGCTTCTACTCCGCCGTGCCTCCGCCTCCGATCTCCGTTGCCGACACTGTAGCAACTGCTATCACCTATCCGCCTCACCACACTAGCCGCGACCCAGCGCCGACACCCGTCGCTGCTGCTTCGCCCATCCGCGTTGCTTGCTGCGCCATTGCCGTTTGACCCTCCTCCGCGCGACGCCAGCAACTGCCATCGCCTGTTCGCCTAGCCTCCGCCCGCTGGTTGCTGTGCCGTAGCCTCGCCTGCGAAGCCGGTTTCCCCTGCCTGCAGACACCTCCTCCGAGTGACGCCCGTATCCAGCTTCTGCCGAGCCGCTCTACCCTTTGCATGCTGGTCAGCCGCTGCTCCTCCCTCGCCGCACGCTGCTACCCCTCGCCCGAGCTCTGACTGACGGCGAACCACCACCGCAACCTCCGACCCACGGTGACCCACCGCAACGGTTGCCCATCCTTGAGCCATGCCACCTCGAATCTCCATCGTTGGTCCATTATACCGATTGGATTTTTGGAAAAATTTCAAATTTAGGTAGAGATTTGTTTTACTAGATTGATTTAATTTATTAGGTAGATTTATTTTATCTTTTTGATATTTTGTCTCTTTGTTTGAAATATTTCTTGATACATGGTTGAAATTCCCGATGTACTACCTCAATTTGCAATTGTACACGAATTTTATTTTATCTATAAGGTTTTAGATGAGATAATTATTCATGTGAAAGTAAAATTGATATCTTGATTTTAAGGCTTAAGATCAATTTATCAATTTTATTGGCGAAATAATCAAGTTTGAATTTCAATTCGAATGGTGGATAAAATTTTTGATAATGATGGATGATTTGGTGTTTATCTTTTAATTGTTTTATTTATCTTGAAAATACAAAAAAAAATTGTATTTGCATTCCATGTAGATTAGAATTAATTGCATGATAGGTTAGTTATTTTTTAAAATGCATGTTAGAAGGTGTTTAGAATAGATAACATTTCACTAAGTAGATTTTTATTTTTTTAGTTATTTTAATTACTTATTTTCATAAAAAATCAATACAAAAAAAAATCATGCACATGTCATGTAGGATTAGATTCCGAAATGCCCGTCATTTATTGATTATTGCTAGGTTCATTTAGCTAGAAATTACTTGTAATTAGAATTATGTCATTTGGTTAATTTAGATTGCATATTTTATTGTTGCATTTCTTTAATTTCGAATTTCATGAAAAATACAAATTTTTTTTAGTATAAATCCATTTCATGCTTTAGGATAAATTGCATGCTCATTTTTGTCATATTGTTTAGGTCATATTGCCATGTCATATAATTTCATATTAGATTAGTAACATTGCATTGCATATAGATTATATTCTCATTAAATAAGTGAAAACAAAAATTTAGTGATTGCGTGTTAATTAGAATTCATATCTAGAACTGTTGATGTGAATTCTGATTTAACAATGTAGATATTCTACATGTTTTTTTTTTATTTTATTTTATTTGCTTTCTTGGGTGTTAAATTGGTAGTTAAATGCACGCGCATGATCACCTCACATGTTAGGGAAGTGAATTAAAATTAATTCATATTGCTGTAAAATATTTTTTCGAAATAAAAAGAGAAAGGTACCAAAGGGCATTAGAAAAGTTTAGTGTAACAAAGTTCTCGTATCTAAAATCTCTGGTTCGTATAAGTAAAATAATTATCCAATTATTTTATGTAGGTGTTTAATCTCGTAAACTGATTAGTGGCGATTCTTTTTGCATGCTAGATATTTGAACCCAAGTCGCAAATTGGTATGAGCTTGGGAGAGTCCGAGTTAAGTTAGACTTAGTAATCCATTAGCCTAATTTTAGGTGGTGCATCCGAAATTTAGGTCGCGACACAGAGTACAACAGAGCAGAGCAATACCACACTGCCATGAATGAGTCACTGGCCGAAGACTCAAATCAAGGAAAAACGCCAAATGGGGTGCTGTCAATCCGTCTCTGCAAGGGAAGTTATAGGCGAAACCAGCGCTTCCATGGCAGTCTCTGAGGCGTGGGATGAGCTTCTGGAACTTCAGGAATGGATGAATAAAGGTTTGAACGAGAAGAGCGAGCTCTTGAACGGCGAAAATAGAGGATCCAAAAACAGAGCCTCTTGGCCAAAACACCGGCCATCTCCGCCCCAAATCACCTTCATCCGACAAATGATCTCTGAACAAAATCGAGCTTGCATCGAGCTTCCTGGAGAGACAGAATCAATCAGCATAAACCCTTATGCCCCAGATCGATTCCTGTGGAGGAACCGAGAGAGACACAAAGCAAATGGCGTCGTTCTTGTTACTTGGGCCGCGCCAGATAATTGGTTGACCAAACGGCATCGTTTCACCCAAAACGGCGTCATTTCGCTTTCGCTTTAGCCCACGTCACAATCCGTTGCCTCCTGTTGTCCACGTAAGCAGCCACATAGAATTTGTGAGGGTGTTCATTAACAGAACCATAAAGATAGTAGAAAGGAAAAAGGTTAATAAAGGAAGAAGAAGAGATAAAGGGCTTACTAAAGAAATCAATATTTAAATTGTCCGAAGATGGCAAAGCTTGAATTTAAGTTTTAATCTACGGTAGAGATTTTTGATAAGATAATTTTTATGTAATTACCATTTTAGCCATTTTTAAAAGTACATGATTATTGTTCATTACTTTTCAGTTATGGCTATTTTTGGAAATTTGGGGCAAAAATTGAGAATGGTGTCAGATTTACTTTAAAATGTAGAGATGGTGCACTACCAAAATAGTGAGATATTGATGGTCCCAACAAGAACTTTTTATGGGAATGTTAGAGAAGGTCTTGTGCGTTTCAACTAATTATCTCGAATAGCTAAAAGTCAACTTGGATCAACCTCTACTACCTAGAAATCCAAACTTAACTAATTTTCGAACCCAAATTTTGCAAATTGATTTTGAGTGGGAGATGCTTTCCGTCGATCCTAATTGGCATACAACAAACAAACAAAAAAAGAAAAAAAGAAAAAAGAGAGAATCGAAATCAGCACAGGCCCCCCTCTTTCTTTCTAGATCTCTCTATTATAGGTCCCGTCCATCGCGGGCAAATTGTCACCAACCACGGCCTCTGGATTTTATTTTTTTAATTACCGATCACTTAATATTCTCCTTAAACTCTAATTATCGACTGGATTTTTAAATTATATGATGTTCATGTTGGCTTTTATATTAAAAGAATGATAGTCAAATTATCACCATATGTCACGATGCTGCCCTGTGCCATTGCTGAGGGTGGCTGGACCCTTGTCTGGCTCACAACATCACGCACTTAATAGCGTGGTTTCACAGACAGTAAGGAATGTGTACTGCCAAAGGAAGGTGCCCTGCAGGCGGCCACGATGGTCGCTAGTTAGATCCTTGCTTGCCTCTCTCTATAGTGCCTTGGGTTGAGCCAGATGAGGGATGTCGGGCCATTTTCCGTTGTTAGAGCGATAGCACCATCATCATGACGCCTCGCCGGCCCTCGTTTTCCACTCTCACCCTTGTGCACGCGCTCATAGGTACAAAGTCGTAGGAGGTTGGTATTATTTTCTTAGTTTATTTTTTAATTATCAAGGGTTATAAACACTTGTGATGTAAAACGTTATCTTCTTGGCCATAAATCTTGGAGGATTTTGCTTCCAACTATACTGAGCATCTCAATGCTTGTATTGTGATGATTTGAACTTCCGAAAATTTTAATTATCACGATGAGCCTGTAGAAAGGAGAAATGCTACTTGTAGATACTCAGACCATGGTGGGATTAATTCCAAAGTAATATCTATAAATCAGTTTGCCTATGCAATTTACGGTGTAGCATTTTGCTATCATATCCTTCACCCAAAAATAAAATAAAATAAAAAAACACAATGAAGAAAACTTCACTCAACAAGTTGCTCTATCAGAATCTTTCCCAACCACCACTTGTCCAGTGATCAAAACCATCCAGCTTATAAACCTAGGGTCCCAATACATAATTATCCACCCTTTCACGAACAACCAAATCAATAATAGGTAAAATCGCTCGAGAAAATTTACCCCGATTGTAAATGCTTAATTAGTCAATTTTTTGTTCATTTTCTTCTTCTTCTTCTTCTTTGATCCCTTTTCTTCTCGTTCTTCTCCTCTCTTTCCTTCTTCATTAGGCATCGACATTACCTATTACCACTGATATTGTTGCCATTCATCACTGCTACCTTGTTGCTAACTCTTGATCTATGGCCATGGCATCACCATGACAACCACAACGCACTGTCTCTTTCTTTTTCTTGTAAGAGGCAAAACATGCAGTTCTATGATCTCCATAACCAGAACAAGAACATAGATGATTGAGTAGAAAGATTAACGCACTTATTTTGGAATTCATCGTTCTTGATGCGGAAGTGAAAAAGTGATGATCCACGCGAAAGTCCTTCTTTTATATTACCCTCTATATCACAGGCTTAATAAGACAGCCCCCTCACTCTTTAGCGCTAGGTAAACGCTCTTTTTGTGAGAATACTTGTGAGAATTAGGGTTAGATGAGAGATTTGAGCACTATTTATAGAGTTTCCAATCAGGCCATCTCATTACGGCTAGGCTCAACTTGGCCCACACTAGCCAGCCCCATATTAGACTAATTAAGAAACCTTTTATCTCACCTTAAACTAATCCCGTAAAATGGTAAATTACAATATCAATTAATGTAGTCTACATTAGGAAAACTCTTACATTCTCCCACTTGGACTATATTAATTGAAATGCACATTGGTCTATAAATAATTCTTAATAATCAATCATATTCCATAAAGTCTCAAACATCGAATCACGGCGGTAACTATATGTATACACATAGAGCCTTCCATGGTCATGAGTATTTTCAATTTTATTGATATGGATTTAATATAGTAAAATGGCAAATGGATAACATTTTTCATAAAAAGATATCATATTTGTCATTCACCATTCTTTTACTTTAAGTGTCACAAAACTTGTGCCACTAGAGAATGTCTTTATGGTTTCAAAGAATCCACATATGTTTTATCTTTATGGTTAACTTTTCTTTATGTATAACAAGACATATGCATAAGACTAATAACCAGATGCCCCTAGCCTTCACACAAGGTTTATACAACACCTTGAGATTTTTATCAACACACACACACACACAACACACAACATAATAACAATCCATTCAAAGAATATTTTATTGAATATAAAAATCGATATATATATATATATATATATATATATATATATATGTTACTAAATTGTAACAAATATAGATGTAAATTTTACTAAAGAAAAAATAAAACATAGCTCCCACTAAATAATAATATCCCAAGATGCTCCTAAGCCTATGCTAATGACATGTCGCTAAAGCACACAAGGGTGTAGGCCTTTAGTTAATGGATCTGCAACCATATCATCTATAGGAATATGATCTACTGAAACGTCACCATTATGTATTGATTCTTTTATGGTAAAAAACTTGACCTTCATGTGTTTAGACTCCTTGAGACTTCTATTGTTATCAATAAACAACACTGCAGAGTTATTGTCACAATATAACTGTATGGGCCTATCCACAAAATCAAAAACTGTTAACTCTCTAATGAGATTCCAAAGCCAAATAGCCTGAGTAACAGCTGAAAAACATGTTACAAACTCCGCTTGCATGGTAGAAGAAGATATATATTTCCATTTCTCGCTTTTACATGATATTGCACCTCCTGTCAACATTAATATGTATCATGTCGTTGACTTCTTATCTGTGGCATCCCAGAAATTCAAAGCCAAGCCTTAAGGTGTGTTAAAGTCTTTAATTAGGTGTTAAATTTCCATGGCTTATGTTTTAGCCATTAGTCTTTTTAATTCGATGATTTGTGCTTGTGATTGTGGAAATTTAGATTTAATAGATTAATAATCTATGCTTGGCCATATGATTTAAATTTCAATGAACAAGAATATCCTAAGACTTTCGCCGAGATGAAAATTTGGAATTCAAGAATATTTATAAAAAGAATTTCAAAAAAAAGAAGGAAAAAGGGGGTTGAATTTTCGAAATGGGCCTTGGGCCCATTAGCCTAAAGCTTGGTGGGCCAAGCTAGTCGGCCCATTAGAGCCCAAGAAGGCTGTCGACCAGCGGCCGGATGGCCCAACTCCAAAGCCCAAGCCCAATCAAGTTTAAAAATCCAATGTGACAAGTGGCAAAGGGCAAGAGCATGCATTGGTTGGTTTTTAGGCAAAGTAATCATTACTAATCATGAGCTTTAGGGAGTATAAAAGGGATGAGGAGAGAGAGATGGCCGGTTCTTTGCTTCATTCGTCCAAAGAGAGGGTGAGAGAGAGAGAGAGATTGCGAGAGAAAGGGGGAGGCCGAGAGGGGAAGGAGGCGGAGCCGAGGGGTGCCGCCGTTCGTTCGCCGTCCGATCGCCGTGTCCCGCCGCCGTTCGTCGTCGTTTGCTCATCTTAGAGGCAAGTGGAGTCCGTAACTTCTCTTGCATGTTTGTTTTGGTGGTTGCATGTGCGATTTTAGGTGTGATTTGTGCGAAAAACCGAGGTAAGGGTTGGTTACTTTCAAACCGTGTGACTGTTCTTGTTCGGTTTGTGGAAGTCAGTAGCTTGTTCGAGCTTGCATGTGTGTTTGGAGTCCGATTTTGGCTTCGGTGTCTTCATGAAAGTTGAAGTTAACATCTTTTAGTATTACATAATGAAATTTCGTAGAAAAAGATGGAGATTTGAGGGGTCAAAAGTTCTATCATACGGAGACCCTAGATCTGCGAAATCTTCACTGACCTCTTGCTAGATTCTTGTCTGCATGTTGATTTCTGTTAAAGATCTCACTTCGTTGTCTTCATGAAAGTTGTAGGTAACACCTTAAAATATATCATACTCAAATTTGAAGATAAATGAACGAGTATAGCCTAGTGAATCGGCTAGATCTTGGAGATGATTGATTCTGGTGGTGTGTTCCGAGACACCCGAGACTTTATGGACTTAAATGGTGACCATACTTTGGTTATTTGACCTAGATCTCTTCATAAAACTTGTAAAGGACACCTTGGTACATAACATACTCAAATTTCAGAGGAAAATAAAGATAATAGATGGATGAAATCTAAAAATTTCGGAGAAGTGTATTCTGGACGACGCGGTAGTGGTTCCAGAGGTTTCGTGGGGTTGTATAAATTAATATAAAAATAATTTGGCTTAGAGTTCTTCATGAAAAGTGCACGAAAATGTGTTGGCTATCACCCTGTAAAATTTCGTAATTTTTGAAGGCCATATGAGTATTGTAATCGAATTTATTTGGAAACTGTGCAATTCTGGTCATTATCCGAATATCATGTGCTATTTTGTGAAAATTGTGAAATTATGTGAAATTCAATTTGGCCATGAATTTTGTATGAAATTGTGATCCTATTGATTTGTTTAGTGATTGTTTGAATATTATGATTTTGGGAAAATCATAGATATTAAATTAAATATTTATTTATGAAAATAAATAAATATAATAAAATAATAATAAAATAAAATAAAATGGATTTTTATTTGGCCATGGATTCAATTCTATTTGTGTGGCATATGTGTGATGAGGTCTTTGCACATGTACTGGATTGAGATATATATGTGATAAAGTCTTGGTATGCGTATGACATGGTCCTTGTACATGTATTGAATTGAGATGTGTATGGGATAAAGTTTTGGCATGTGTATGACATATGAATTGAGATGCAAGTGTGAATTCCATGTCAAGTGTGATTTGTTTGATACCATGCCAATTGCCATGTTAAATTGAGATAAAGAAATGGTATATGTGGATGATGGTAAATGAGTAAGAGGTTGTGGTGGATGATGATGTACGGCGGCCTAGTGGCGTAATTCCAGTGATTCCCTGGGAGATTCAGGATGCCCGGAATGTGGGGGGCTGGAAGCCTTGTCGGAGGTCTTTGCCCGAAAGGAATGCCTCGCGATGCCAGGATTTGGGGTGCGGGATGCCCGGCCAGGGAGTGTAAATGCCGGAAGCCTTGTCGGAGGTTTCTGCCCGAAGGGAATGCCTCGTGATGCTAGTTGAGATGTGAGATGCGGGTGTGGGGGCCGGAAGCCCGGTGGCCATGGGATGGCTGGAATGCTGGGAACCCTGTCGGAGGTCTTTGCCCGAAGGGATGATGAAATTGATGATTGAGAAATGGGTGATGTGGTGATCAAATTTAAAGATAAAGTTGAAAATTAAATCATGATAATGATATGTGATGTGATATGATGATCACCCATGATATGATATGCATGATGATATGCATGATGATGATAATGATATGTGATGTGATATGATGATCACCCATGATATGATATGCATGATGATATGCAAGATGATGATGATGACATGATATGCATGATGATATGCAAGATAATGATGATGATATGATATGCATGATGATATGCATGATGATGATGATGATGATATGTGATGTGATATGATGATCACCCATGATATGATATGCATGATGATATGCAAGATGATGATGATGATATGATATATGATATGATATGTGTAATGTGATGATGTCACAATGATGATGACATGTATAATACGACGATGATACACATGTATGTGTTATAAATTGATATGATGATGCATGATAGTATGCGCATGGCTTCAAGGTAAGTAATGCCTACAATGCATGTATGATTGCATGATGCATTGAGTTGTTATTGGATTTCCATATCTGCTGAGTGGTTGTACTCACCCCTTTTGGGAATAACATTTCAGATTAGCAGGCCGCTTCCTGCCGTCACGCGTGGTGTGTTCTATGGTCTACCGTCTGATGTAGAGGTTGAGTGTGCGGAGATAGATTGTCCTTCTGTTCCCGGACTGACTTTTATCCGAGTGCGATGTCTAGTGATGTATGATATCGGCCTATTTGGGGCCCTGTCATACAAGAGTTCATTTACTGTGCACGTTCGTCGGGATGGAGCTATGCGAGGATGCTGCCGCCGCCACCGCCTTTGATGCACCGGGTTGGGTGTGAGACTTGCGCGCGATGAGTAGGAGCTGGATCTCTTTTTGATGTAGATAATCGACACTTTCGATGGGGGGTTTTTGTGCTCGCATGATGTTGAGGGTCGAGGTTTCTTTTTGAGGTTTTAGGCTGGACATGGCTGAGTCCTAGCTTTTCCTTTTGTTGTACCGACCCGAAGGGAATCCCATCTTGCTATATATGTATATAAGCAAAGTGTCGAAGTTGTTTATAAAATCCTGATGTTTAGCTGGTGTGTATTTGTATCATGGATTGGTAGGGGGATAGATGGTGATGTTTAATTTGCTTCCGCTATGAGTCGCGTTGGGACCGATTGTTTAAAAAAAAAAAAAAAAAATGTGTCTGCAAATTAGGACGCTTGTTCGAAAGAAAGAAAGGTAATAAAGTGTAACATCGGCACTGGTAACGACCTGCGAAGGGTTCGGGGTGTTACATTATCATCTTGACAGCTATCAAAATCTGCATCCGAATACCCTAATAGTTGTAAGTCTGACACATGTTTATAAATCAACATATAATCTTTTGTTCTATTTAAGTACCTTAAAACCTTCTTGGCAGCAACCTAGTGATCGCGTCTTGGATTTGACTGATATCTACCTAGAAGCCCTGTCGCAAAGGCAATATCTAATCTAATGCAAAGTTGAACATACATGATACTTCCAAGCACACTAGCATAAGGTACATTCTTCATTTGAGCTTTCTCAAAATCTGAATTAGGGTATTGTGAAAGACTCAGTTTATCATTCTTAATAACAGGAGCATTTCCTGATTTGCAATACTACATATTGAATCTTTCTAAAATACGATCAATATATGCCATTTGAGACAAATCCAATGAACGGCGAGAACAATCCCTATGGACCTCAATGCCAAGAATAAAAGACCCTCACCAAGGTCTTTCGTGTCAAAATTTTTCGATGACATCCACTTTGTCTTATGCAATAATCTAATGTCTCTACTTGCAAATAAGATATCATTCACATAAAGTATGATAAAAATATATCTCCTCCCACTAACCTTGCAGTATATACACTAATATACTTTTTCCTCAATAAATCCGAATAAAGTGACAACACTATAAAGCTTTAAATACCACTGTCTAGAAGTTTTCTTAAGACCATAAATATACTTTTTCAATCTACAAACAAGCTTACTTGAGTTGTGACATCCTGAAATTCGACCCTGTTTTTGATAAAGTGAAATGGACATTTCATCGATGAGTTAACTAACCTATTGGGTGAAGCCGTTAAGGGATATAACCGCGGTAAAATCCCTAAAAGCTACCTAATTAGTTGGATTGGGCTAGAATCACATCTGATCGATTCTAACCATGAAATTTAAATTGGTTTCGGGAATCGAATATTCGAGCGCGTCACAATTCATTTTTAGGACTGTCTCATCGTCTATCAATTTATTGACCAGTCCGAAATTTCAAGAAAAAAATTATCGGAGGAAAAATCGAAGGCCAAAAGAAAATAGAAAGGGAAAGGGAAAGAGAAAAAGAAAAAGAAGAATAATGTTATTATTTTAATTCTTTTCTCTCTCTCCCTCTTCTCTCTTTCTTCTCTCTCTCTTCTCTCTCCTCTCCCTCCCCTTTGTGCGGACGCCCACCCCCACCGAACACTTTGCCCCCTTATCAAATTCAACTTTGCTTCTCTCTCTCTTTTTACTTTTGACTAGTCAAAAAGGTTCTTATCTCTTCTTCACTCTTATCTCTCCTCTCTCTTCTCTCTTCTCTCTTCTCCCCACGTGACCGAAAGCCCCCCTTCTTCTTGTTTCTTGCTTGTGAAAACCCGAAGCGAAGCGTGATAGCGGGCGAAGGCGGCAGAAACGGAGCAGCTCGCCGGACCGCCGTCTGCTCCAACCACCCGCTGTTGTCCTGCCGTTCACGCGTGCGCCGCCCCACCGAGCTGCCGTCCGTCCCTCCCCTCACGCCAGTCCAGCATCGTCCAGCTTCCATCTGCCTATGTCCGACCTCATTCCAACCTCCGTGAGTGGTTGAGCAGGCCGCCGGAGCCGTCGTGCAGCCTTGCCGGACCGCCGCCTACCTTCCCGACCCCTTGCCGCCCCCAACCGTCTCTCTTTGTCTCTATTTTGCAGCCGAACCAGCAAACCCGCGAGTGGGTTTCCAGCCGATTCATGGGCTGTTTTGGGCTGTTTCCGGGCCCCGAACCCAAGGCCCGCTTTGGAGTTTGTTGTTCCTCACGTCACCCCGTCGGATTGATCCAATTTGCGCGCGATTCCGGTAAAGAATCTCACTATTTCTTGCTTAGTTGGCTTATTATGCTTAGGGGTTGGTTAGATTTAATTAAGTGCACTTAGGTGGTTAGATTAGAGTAGATTATTGATTATTAGACAATTGTGATGCATGTTAGACATTTTGATTGTGTATTTAGCAAGTAGACGTGGTCTTCTATTTATTGGAAGTGTCTCGGGATTTTTCCCGACCCTTAGTGTGCTTCAATTAGCCTTTTCGGGCCTAAGTGGAATTTTTAGTATTTAAATATTAATTTTCGGAATTACATTAAATAATTATTTATTTTGAAAATTCAACTGGGATAGACCGCAACCAGAATTTTATGCTGGTGACCATAGTGAAGTCCGTTTATTTAATTGGGCTTTATTTTGTGCTAAATTGAATTTTTAATATTTATTAATTAATTTTCGAAATTAATTAATTAATTAATTAATTAATTAATTTTCGGAAATTAAGATTTTGATGGCCGACGACCGAAATCTCGTACTGATTGTCGTGGCGTAGTCCGTTTATTTAATTGAGCTTTAATTTATATGGAATTGATTTAATTATGAATTTTTAGGAGTTATTCATATTGACTTGATTGTTAATTATTTGATTGAGAAATCGTTGGGTATTAGTTATCACCTGAAAGGAAACACGTGGGCTCAGTGAATTGGAATATCACCTGGAGAATGCACGTGAGTTCGGTGGTTGAATATGTCACCTTGGCGAAGAGGTCGCCTAATAGAATGCACGTGGCTCAGAGACTCGGTATGTCCTCCTGGAGAATGCACGTGGCTCCGTGACAGAGTTTGGCATCTAAAATGGCACATCGCTCAGTGATCTGATGCGTCACCTTGGCGAACTAGTGCCTTAGACAATGCACATGGGCCCGACGTTCTAGAATGGCATCTAAAAGGGCATGTGGCTCGGTGAATTGATGCATCACTTTGGTGAGTTAGCACCTAAGAGAAGGCACGTGGGCCCAGGAATCGTAAAAAGGACACGTGGCTCGGTGATCTGATGTGTCACCTTAGCAAACTAGTGCCTTAGAGAATGCATGTGGGTCCAGTATTCGAGAATGGCATCTAAAAGGGCACGTGGCTCGGTAACTTGATGTACCACCTTGGCAAAGAGGTCGCCTTAGAGAATGCACGTGGGCTCGAGGTTTGAGGCATGTGGCTCAGAGACTTGGAATGTCGTCCTGGAGAATGCACGTGGCCTAGCTTTTAGATATTCCACCGTCGGGAATGACTTGTGTGACATGTAATCGAGTGGTTCGATTTGTTCTGAGTAAATGGGTGCCTATTGTGAATTGTACTGACTTGCAGGTGGGATCTGAGGTCAAGGTAAGTCCTCTGCCCTATGTGTGTTTAGGCAGCCTATAGTATAATGGTTTTCTAATCGGGCCTTAGTGGGGTAGAACTCACTGAGACATAGTCTCATCCCAGTTTGGGGAAATCATTCCAGGCCCTTAGAATGGCAGGACCTCCACCTCCTCGTCCTCGTATGCATTACGGTGTCCTAGAACATATTTCAGAATTTGAGACCCATTTCCACGTCCATCCTCACCCAGAACGATTAGTATACATATTAGTTCAGTCAACCATCTGGGTTAACGTGGGTGAGGAAGACCAGAGGCCCCACAGGTATCGGTCTTGGTACCGTGATTATTTTGATGGACGCAGAGAAGGTCTTATCCTGGAAGAGGACGTGCCTTTTGACGTGATGGAAAAGGCGTTCGGAGAGGGAACGGCCGATCGAGTAGATGGGTCAATAGTGGATGCAAGGGACCTTAGCAGGAGGTGGAAGGGCCGGAGGAGGACGAAGACTGGGGAGCAGCTGAAGAGATGCCTGAAGATGAGCTGGTGTTTGAAGCCGAGGATGAAGCTGAAGAAGAGAATGATTTGAATGAAGAGGAGTCAAAGGAGGATCAGGATGATCCTGATTATGATCCAGATGAGGATTGAAATCCCATCTCTTGGTGAACCCTTGTATATGTGTAGATAGAGTGAGACCTTGAGGTTGTGAATAGTTTGTGAAATGCTCTGTCTAATGTCATGTATAAAGGTTTGGTTATAGATTTCAATATGAAAAATATGGCCTGCTTTTCTATCCCATTGTTTTATTGTGGGGATTTATAACTGCTTCCACATGTGCTTAATCAATGAGAGGGTTGGCGATACATAGTCCTAAGATATCGCATTTTAAAATCGACCAATTAGAAGGATGTGTGCGTGCTCAAGGATCGGGGCGTGACATGAGTCATTTGCCACAAAACCTTCAAGCTGCACCATATAAACCTCCTCATTAAGGTCTTCATTTAGAAAGCAGTCTTAACATCCACTTGATGTAACTCCATATCAAAATGAGCTACCAATACCAAAATCACTCTAAAAGAATCTTTAGAATAAACTGGAGAAAAGGTTGCTTCATAATCCATTCATTCTCTTTGAATGAAACCCTTAGCTACCAGCTTGGCTTTAAACTTTTCAATCTTTCCTTTGGGATCCCTTTTAGTCTTGAATACCCATTTGTAGTCAATAGGTTTACAACCTTCAGGCAATTGAACAAGCTCCCAAACTCCATTGTGTTGCATAGATTGCATATCATCTTTCATCGTATCTAGCCATAAATCTGATTGAGGACATAAAATGGCATTCGTATAAGTCACATGATCAATGTTGCGACCTACCCCTTGGGAGGAGGGAACAAGTTTAGGGGTATTGCCTAAAGGACGGGTCTAAGGCCCATGATTAGGCGCGGGCTCTCCCAAGCTTATACCCCGCTTGACATTGGGATATTTTTAAAGAATTTCGCACAAAAGGAGTCGCCACTAGCCTATTAGGGTCGGCTAGAAATCAAGTGAGGCATGGGAGTATGCCACACTTCCAACGCAACCAGATAATCTATGGTTGGGGACTTGATTACACTAATTGACTAATTAGTGCCATTTCGGAAACCTAGTTCATTTTTTAAAAAAAGGCTTTTTGTTAGGTAGCTTGGATTGATTTTATACCTATCTACTAACATGTGAGGTGATTATGTAGGTGCGTAATCATTAAAGTAACAATCATAGCTACCAATATCCTAATTGTATTAAAATTAAACACATGCAAATAAATATAATTAAATATGCAAATTAAACATACGACATAATCAAAATACGAGCCAATAAAGGCCTAATTACATTAAGAAGGCAAAACATAGCAATTCCTAACCAAACCCTATCATTATTGGATTTTGAAATTTTTAATTTTTTTATTAATTTTTAATAATTTACTTTTTTTTTATTTTTGAAATTGTTTTAATAATAAAATATATATTTTTGGGACTGGATTGGGTTGGGTCAGGTTTGACCGGGTCCGGCTCAATTGGGTTAGGCGACCGTCCCAGTTAGGCTTAACCTCGGCTCGACTTGGGCCCGAGAGATGGGCCCAAGCGAAAATAGGAGTCGGCGGGCCAGATTTGTGATCGGCCCACTCGGCTAGCATCCTCTTGGTCGCGACCGCCCGGTCGTGACCAGGGGTGTCGATGAGGCGCACTTCGGCAACGGTGCCGTGGTGACCAGGCGGGGGGAACGGTGCGGCCTTTTTGGCCGTGACGGTGCCCCTCCAGCAACCAAGGGCCTTAGGGTTCAGCACGGAGGAGCTTCGCGGAGGGAGAGCCCGCTCGGGCATTATGGCAAACAGGTGGAAGGCAAGGGCGAACCAGAAGGGATTTTGACTTAAACGAGACTCGAAGCGGCGGCGGCGGCGACCAGCAAACAACCAGCAATAAACGGGGACCAAACGGGGAACCATGGAGGGCGGAGCTTGCTCGAAACGGACGGGACGAGCTCCGGCGAACTTGAATTCGAAAATGCACACCAGGTGTTCGATGAAATACCAACCTGAGTTCAGTGGGAATGGCGGCTCAGGAATGCATCGGCTGCGGCGGTGGTGACCTGGAATCGTGTCAGCGGCGATGAAGGCAACCGATTCTCCTACCTCCTCCTGTTTCTTCTCTTTTTCACTCTTTGTTTGCTCTCCTCCCTCTCTCTCCTCGCTCTCTATTCTACCTCCTAGACTCTGGTAGAGTCGAGGCGTTGGCAACTCCGGCGATGATCGACGGCAATGATCGACGGCTCCGAGGTCTCTCTTGCTCCTCTCTTCCTCTCGGTGTTTCCCTCTTTCTTGCCCTTTTTTTTTTCCTTTTATTTTTCTCCTTCGTTGCTTCCCCCTGTTCTGCTCTTTTCTCTTCTCCTTTCTGCCCAGCTCACTCGCGTGGCTTCAACTGACCAACCAGCGGCCCCTGCCAGCCAGCCCTGACCCTAAGATCGCGTCACTCGCTTGTCATGCAATCTTGTTGCCCCCTGTCGTGGCTCCTTTTTGCATCCAGGCGGCTACTTTCTGCTTCACTGCTTCCCTGCGCAGAAGACGGCTGGAGAGCCAACAAACGAGCGGGTTGGGTCAAAAGAAGAAGGGGCCTTGGCCACGTAGGGGGAAAAGAAAGAAAGGAAAAAGGAAACGAGGGAGAGGGGCCCAGGCCCAAGCGGCTTATTCTTCTCTCTCTCTCTCTCTCTTTTTACATATATATTTTTTTGGGATTTTTTTATTGGTTTTTGTTTCAAATTTTTTTATGTGCTTGAAAATGAAAAATAGGTATCAACAGTTGCCTCTCTTTAAATGTAGCCTCGAAGAGGTTGCATTCAAAGACAGAAGACACCTAAATTATTTTGGCGGTAAAGAGACCTTGGGTGCATGGGCACGTATCAAATCAACGGAAAGGACTCATAATTATTTAAGCGCATCTTGTCAATAAGAGGAAGAAAGACCCTAGGCTACAGAAGCACGTTGTGTCGTAAGAAAAAAGAAGAGACCCCGGACTACGAAGTATGCCGTGTCATAAGAAGAAAGAAGAGATCCCAGGCTACAAAAGCACGTCGTGTCATAAGAAGCAGAAGAGACCTCGGGCTACAAAAGCACGTCGTGTCATAAGAAGAAGGAAAGACCCCGGGCTATAGAAGCACGTCGTGTCATAAGAAGAAAGAAGAGACCCTGAGCTATAAAAGCACGCCGTGTTATAAGAAGCGGAAGAGACCCCGGGTTATAAAAGCATGCCGTGTCATAAGAAGCAGAAGAGACCCCGGATTACAAAAGCACGCAGTGTCATAAAAAGAAGGAAAGACCCCGAGCTACAGAAGCATGCCGTGTCATAAGAAGAAAGAAGAGACCCCAGGCTATAGAAGTATGTCGTGTCATAAGAAGAAGGAAGAGATCCCGGGCTACAGAAGCACGCCGTTTCATAAGAAGCAGAAGAGACCTCGGGCTACAAAAGCACGTCGTGTCATAAGAAGAAGGAAAGATCTCGGGTTACAGAAGCACGCCATGTCATAAGAAGAAAGAAGAGACCCTGGGTTACAGAAGCACGTCGTGTCATAAGAAGAAGAAGAGACCCCGGGCTACAAAAGCACGCCATGTCATAAGAAGAAGAAGAGACCTCGGGTTACAAAAGCACGCCGTGTCATAGGAAGAAGAAAAAGGAGGCCTCACCATGTAATAATGGGTTTCGACCGAGTTGAAAATGCATGATTTGAGGAAAACCAATGAACCTTTATAGATGACATGGTTTAAGGTTGACCATGATCCTTTGTAGATGACATGGTTTAAGGCTGACCATTAACCTTTGTTGTCTTTAGGGAAGCATCCGCTAATCCCTTGAAAACTGCATGGCTTCACTGGAGAATCTTGTCAAACTCAACTTGAACAAATATCATTAGAGACGTTATCAAGAGACGCATTGACAATATTGTAGCATTAATTGAACCGGTTAATCAGGCTAAGTCTGATTGCTTTTAAAAAACACTCGATGTCAATCAACATCATGTGGCACAAAACTATCATCTTGTTTGGAGATGTATCATTAATCATCAAATCTTCTGGAAGACAAGTTCTTATCAAAAACAATTTTTATTCGTGAAAAAGACTCATTAAGCATGCAAAACTAGAGTTTATTAGTCAGAAAGGGTTTCTCACATACTCTCGATGAAATGGTTTTTTTGATCCCATCCATTCGCGTGGGAAGCAACTGATTGTCGAGGATATCTCACATAACCTATGTCAAAGTCTTTCAGAAACATTCGCAATGAGCATAATCTGATCAATAAAAAAGGTCTTTTGGAATGACTGTAGTATAGGCTCAGTTAGGGCTTACACAAAGGAATTATTGCTTTGAGGCCAATAAAGGAATCGCTATCTTCATCAGGTTTACAAGTCAAGAACTTGGAAGATAAGACAAGATAGAATTACCTCAACTCCTTAAAGTAGTAGCTTCTCTATGACATTCTCATTTTCACTCAAATCATCCCAATCAGAAGAGACTTCGGAAGAGGGTTGTAATGTTGGCTTGGGAGAGGCTCGAAAGGCTTAAAATTTTCAAGAGGGTTTTCAAGGGTTGGTGATCATCATGGTATCATGACTAGGTCACTCGACCTTTCGAAAGCAATTGGCTTTTGAAACATAGCACATCTCGAAAATCCATTGATTAATCATTTTTGTATGAGAGTTTTGCTCTTTTCTTTAATTTCCTTTGCCCTTGTGATGATTTTTTTTTCCACGCAGGCATTTTGACTTTGATAATTTTTCTTTCACATAAAATGCAACATTTTGGCCTTCTTTTTTTTTTTAACGAGCATTGGCCTTACTTTTACCAGGCACATTGCTTTTTCATGCCTCCTAGCTTGCTGAGCTTCTTTTTCTCTTTGAACTTTTGGAGCTCTTATGACTTTCGAGATGCTTTTCACGTTTTCTCATAAATGTCAATTGCATGTGGTCAATCTTTATGCCTTACCCTAGTGAAGGGAGACGATCACCGCTTGGGGTTTAGAAATGAACAATCAGGCCCAAGTTGGTTAAAGCAATGGGTATTAGTATTTGGGTAGAGAAGGAAATGCTCTTCTTCACCTTGGGATGAGTCAAGATCTAATGAGAATTCCTCTTAAGCTATCACCAGAAGATTGATGCAGGTGAAAGTAATAGAATCTTTCTCAATCCTTCGCTCTTCAACACAACTGTAACCTCTCATGTTGCCCCAATGTAGGGTCGTTCTTGACATGGGTACTTTGAAGGATCATTTTTATTTGGCCCAAAGGGCTAGCAAGAGATTAGCACAGTGCTTGGGATTGATGAAGGAAATGCCTTTATCATTTCGATCTTTGCGCTCAATGCAAATGAATCATTCGTCCTAAGAGAAGATCGCATTTCACTCAACTCTCAAAACTGTTTAAAGGATTTGTTTGGAAATGGCTTGCCTTTCTTCACCCTAAACACTTCTTGTTTGGCATGGTTAACGTTTCACCTTCTTTCCCGAATAAAATCATTTATATGAGCTCCCCTTTTCGAGGGTCATCGATATGAAGCACGCATAGTTACACTGAAATAGGTCATACGGATGATGCCATGCTCTTTTTTTTTTCTCAGTTTGCTTCTCATTTACGAAAAAGAGATATTCAACCGTTTGCGCGGAAACTTGATGGGTCCTTGAATCGACTTTTCCCTCCGCCATTTCCTTATTGAACGGTAAGGTGCCTGAAACACAAACATATATGCGTGTATGTAACATATGCATGATATCTACAATGCTATGCATGATGTTATGCGACTCGAATTGTGCATGACGTGGCCCCTCGGCCTTGATTTCATTCATGGAAAATACTTCTTGACTGCATCAGCGTTTACAGGTCTAGGCAGTTCACCACCATCCATTTCAACTAAAATCATAGCACCACCAAGAAGAATCTTCTTAATGACATACGGCCTTCATAGTTCGGGGTGAATTTTCCACGAGGGTCTGCTATAATCGGAAGCACTTTCCTCAGCATTAGGTCGTTGACTTCAAAATGTCTAGGACACACTCTTTGATTGAAGGCCTTTGCGACTCGTTTCTGATAGCATTGGCCATGACACACAGCTTGCAATCTCTTCTCATCGATCATGTTTAATTGCTTATGCCTCTGTTGCATCCACTTAGTCTCCTCAAGCGTAGATTGGGAAAAGACCCTTAGAGAAGGGACTTCAACTTCAACAGGCAAGACTGCCTCCATCTCGTCCACGAGTGAAAAAGGAGTTGCCTCAGTGGAAGTGCGGATAGAAGTTCGGTATGCCATTAGCGTGTAAGGGAGCCTATTGTGCTAATCACGATAATTTTGAGCCTATCGTGCTAATCACGATAATTTTCGGTAGTCTTTGATAGGATTTTCTTTATGTTCTTGTTCGCCGCCTCCACTGCTCCATTCATTTGAGGACGGTACGATGATGAGTTCAAATGCTTAATTCGAAAATCACTAAACAAACCATCTACAACTTTATTGTTCAAATTAGTGCCATTGTCGGTAATGATCGTCTCCGACACCTTGTAACGAGCGACAATGTAGTGACGAATGAACTTTGCCACATTCTTGGCAGTAACATTAACATACGAATTGACCTCGATTCACTTGGTAAAATAGTCTATCGCCACCAGGATAAATCGATGCCCATTTGAAGCTTTGGGGTTAATGGGCTTGATCACATCAATTCCCCACATTGAAAAGGGCCAAGGTTGAGACATTTGGTGAAGTTCATTTGGAGGGGCATTTATCATGTCTCCATAAGTCTGGCACTAGTGACACCATCGTACGTGCTGAATGCAGTCAGACTCCATGGTCAACCAATAATAACTTAGTCACATGATCTTTCTCACCAAGAAGTGTCCATTCATATGGGGGCCACACTCCCCTTCATGTATCTCCTTCATCAAACAGTCGGCTTCTTTAGCATCAACACACCTTAGCAATGTTGAGTCGAAGGACCTTTTGTATAGGACATCTCCACTGGCAAAGAATTTTGATGCTAGCTTTATCAAATGCTTTCTATCTGCTACTTCACTTCCTTCGGGGAATTCACCCTTCTGTAGATACTTCAAGATGTCGTGATACCAAGGTAGTCCATTCGGTTCCTCTTCAGTCGTCATGCAATAAGCCGGGCGCCTAAAGATTTCAATTCTCAATGGTTCAATGTCCAAGCCTCCAGCTACTTGCAACATTGAAGACAAGGTAGCTAGGGCATCAGCGAACTGATTTTGAGACCTTGATAAGTATTCAAATGATATTTCTTGGAATTCCTTCGTCAACTCCCCTAGGAACTCATGATATGGAGTTAATTTAGAATCTCGTGTTCGCCATTTGCCTTCAGTCTGTAAGATGATTAGGGCCGAATCATCGTAAACTTGTAGCTTTCGGATCTTCATGTCGATAGTAGCTTGGAGACTGAGAATGCATGCCTCATACTCAGCGACGTTATTCGTGCAAGGGAATGTCAATTTAGCGGCAACAGGGTAGTGCTGACCGTTTGGGGAGATAAGAACTGCCCTAGTACTTGACCCAGCTAAGTTAACTACACCATCGAAGTACATCGTATGTTTGTTGCTTGATACAAGTAGAATTCGCTCCTCTGCATCACTATCGTCATCAGATGCTCTGGACCTCTCAGAACTCTCTACCAACATGTCTGCTATGGCGTGACCTTTAACGGACTTCTGTCCTAGGCTTTGGACGTCAAACTCTGAAATTAAGATTTGCCACTTGGCCAACTTGCCAACTAGCACCGGCTTCTCCAGGAGGTACCTGATGGGATCATTTTCGGTCACCAGCAGGATTCGGTGATGGAGTGTGCATTGCCGCAGCCTATGTAAAACGGACACGGCGACACGGACACGCGATACGACACGACACGGCACGTGACACGTCAGTTCTTAAAAAGTAGAGAATTTTGACACGTTCCGACACGTTAAATATTAAATAAATATTTTTATTTTTAATTAATTTGATTCAAATTTATAAATAAATAAATAAAGATTTTACAATGAATTTATATTAATAATATTAATAAATCTTACTCTTTTTTTTTTATTTCATTATCCCAAATTTACATTTATTTTTCGAAATCCCCCTCCCCCAAATTTACTTTTATTTTTGAAACCACCCCCCAAACTTTCCTCGTCTCTTTTCCCCCAAATTTTTTTCACTTTTTTCCCTCCCCACATCGTCCATCCCCCCCCACTTTATTCATTCACAAACAGGCTATCCTGTCACTTTCCCTCCCCCAAAATACATGATGGCCATCCTATCAAAAACCCTAGCTTTACTTTACCTCATTTTCCTTTGCCGCTCGATGCATGACCCTTCCTCTTCTCCTCCTCTAGATCTGTCTCCTTCCTCGCCGCTTACCGCTCGCCTCTCGCCGCACGACCCACTTCTTCTTGATCTCCACGTTCTCCTGGTACACGCCCTTTCACGTAGATCACGAACCGGCACGTCCGTGATCGAGCACGGCCGCGATCGCGTCCTCCACCTTGGTGAAATTGCTGCTCCGCCGCCGCTGGAGTTGGAGCCGGAAGATGGGTGGACCATGGTGAGGAGTCATGTGACTAGTGAAGTGATTTGGTCGAGACTTCCAGAGACGACGCTCTTGACAATGCCGCTAGTGCCCTCAAACCCATCTCTGCATGTCTCCTGGTTTGCAAGTGCAGCACTCAGCCATGTCCTTGCCGCACACGACCCCCTTCCTCGCCGCTCTTTCTCTGGCCATCTCTTGCCGTCGCGGGCTCGCCGTCGGTCCATCTTTGCTCCCTCACCGTTACTTCCACCCTCTATCGTTTGCTGGACACGCGTGTCCAAACGTGTCGGGCAAAGGTTGACCACGTGTCGGATTTCCGACACTCGTTGACTGCGTGTCCGAGCGTGTTCGACGCGTGTCGACGTGTCCGACACGCTCGACACGTGTCGGACACGACACGGAAGCACGGACAATGTGTCCGTGCTTCATAGGCCGCAGCTTGTGCAAGACCCAAATCAAGGCTGCGCAAGTTCTCTCAACTTTGGTGTAGTTCATCTCGGAAACAGTGAACTTCTTGCTCAAGTTGTATATCGCACATTCTCTCCCGTCATTTGGTATTTTCTGTGCTAGCATGGCTCCCAATGATTCGTCATGCATGGTCAAGTACAAAATCAGGGGAATTTTGGGGAGAAGGGGTACTAGGATTGGTGCGTGAGTGAGGTAGTGTTTTATCTTCTTGAAGGTGCCCTGGCACTCGATACCCCACTCAATCTTTGCATTCTTTTTCAGGAGCTTCAAGAATGGCTTCGCTGTTTTAGACAACTGACATATGAACCTCGCCATATAATTGAGTCGTCCCATCAAGCTGCGGACTTCCTTGGTGGTGGTCGGGGGTCGTAAATCACAGATAGTCTTAACCTTTGACGGATCAATCTCTATGCCTTTGTTACTGACCATGAACCCTAACAGCTTCCCTGATCTCGCCTTGAAAATGCATTTTGTGGGATTGAGGCGTAGCTTGAATTTTTGAAGATGTTTGAACAGTTTTTGCAAGACCCCAACATGGTCCTCACCTCATCTTGACTTTGCGATCATATCATTGATGTATACCTCGATCTCCTTGTGCATCATGTCATGAAACAATGTGACCATGGCTCTTTGATACGTTGCCCCAGCATTCTTTAGACCGAAAGGCATCACTTTGTAGCAGAAAGTTCCCCAAGGAGTTATGAATGATGTTTTGCTCCTATCCTCCTTCTTCATATGGATTTGATTATATCCAGAAAAACCGTCTATGAAGGAGAATAACTCAAATCCTGCCGTACTGTCAACCAAGACATCGATATGCGGGAGTGGAAAATCGTCCTTGGGGCTTGCTCGATTTAGGTCACGATAGTCAACACACACCTTGATTCGCCCATCTTTCTTCATTACAGGCCCGATATTTGCTAGCTAATTAGGATAATGTGTCACTTCGATAAAATATAGTTTCAACAGTTTCATTACTTCTTCTTCGATCTTCTTGGACAACTCTAGTTTAGTTCTCCTGAGTCTTTGCTTCCTAGGCGGCACATTGGAATTCGTTGGCAAAGCATGTTCCATAATTTCAGGATCCAATCCCGGCATGTCGGCATATGTCCAAGCGAACACATCTTGATACTCTTTTAGAAGATTAGTCATCATTTCCGCTTTCGACTCTAAGAGACATGCCTCGATTTTTACTTCCCTGACATTCTCTATGTGACACCCCGAACCACCTAGGGTTGCCACAGGCACCTGGCGTTACACCTAATTTCATCTCTTAGCCGAAGCGTCGTAGATCATAGACATAATTTTTTTTTTTTGAAAACAGTCCTAGCGCGACTCATTAGCGGAAGCAAAATAAAACATCACCATCTCTCCCCCTACCAACCATGATACAAATACACACCACTAATCACCATGATTAATAGACAAGCCACGACACTTTATTTACATATATTTTCAAGATGGGATTTCTTTGGGTCAATACATCAAAAGGAAAAGCCAGGACTCAGCCACGTCCGGCCTAAAACCCCAAAAAGAACCCTCGACCCGCTACAGCACATGTGCAACAATCCCCATCATCAGTGTCGGCTAAACTATCCCCAAAAAGATCCAGCTCCTACTCGTCATGCATGGGCCCTCACACCCAACCCGGTGCATCAGGCGGTGGCGGCGGCAACATCCCTCGCATCACCCCATCGCGACGAATGTGGACGGAGATGAACTCCTGGACAATCGGGCCCCAAGCTAGGCCTACATCCTACATGACTAAACAACGCACTCGAATATACGTTAATCCAGGAACAGAAGGATAGCCAAACTCCTCGCACTCGACCTCGACATCGGATGGTAGACCGTAAAACACACCCGCGTGACGGCGGGAGCGGCATGCTGCTAATCTGAAATGTTGGTCCCCAAAAGGGTGAGTACAATCACTCGGCGGGTAAAGGAATCAATAACCACTCAATGCATCATACAAATCATACATGCATTCCAGGCATTACTTACCTTGAAGCCATGCATAGATTATCATGCATCGTCATCACAATCATAACACATACATGCATACCATCATGTCATGCTCGTATCATCGTCATCATGACATCATCATATCATATCATGTATCATCATCATTATCATGCCATAGGTGATCATTATCATATCACATCATACATCATCATCATTATCATCATCATCATCATCATCATCGTCATCATCATTATCATCATCATCATGCCATATCATATCATGCATATCATCATGCCATATCATATCATGCATATCATCATGCAATAGGTGATCATCATCATCATGTCATATCATATCATGCATGGTTCAATTTTCCACTTTTTAACTTTCCATTCGATCACCACATCACCCTTCCTCGGATCACCAATTTCATCTCATATTATACGCTCGCGCTTCATCCTGGCATCGCAAGAAAAACCTTCGGCATTCAGCCATTCCAGGCCACCGGGCATCCGGCCCCCCACATTCCGGGCATCTCGCATCCCAACTGGCATCACGAGGCATCCCCTCGGGCAAAGACCTCCGAGGCTTCCGGCATTTACACTCCCTGGCCGGGCATCCCGCACCCCTATTGGCATCGCGAGGCATCCCCCTGGGCACAGACCTCCAGGGCTTCCGGCACCCCCAACTTTCCGGGCATCCTGAAACTCCCAGGGCCATCCGGCAATGTATCTCTATACATTCTGGGCATCATCATCCGCCACAACAATCTCCTCATTTAACATTATTCATGTTTACCAATTTCGGTCTCAATTTAGCATGGCATATGATGTGATGGCAAACAAAATCATATTCAGCATGGAATTCATACATGCATCTCAATTCATTGTCATGCATACATCAAGACCTCATCATACATGCTACATGGTACAATTATTCATGAAATAAAATTTATGGAATTTATGCCAATTAAAATAATCCATTTATCATGCCCTTTTTACATTTATTTAAATTCCAGCTTGTGCCATTTTCAAAAATATCAAATTTAATATCTATATAACTCTCAAAAATCATAAAAATTAAGGCAAGTGATAATCAAGACAATAGGATAATGATTTCATGCAAAATACATGGCCAAATAGAATTTCACACAAATCCACAATTCACACAAAACAGCATGTAATTTTCGGATGAAATCAGAATACACAGTTTTCAAAATAATTTTATTAAAATATTCATACGACCTCCAAAAATTACAAAATTTTACCGAGTTATATCCAAGACACTAACGTACATTTTTCATGAAGACTTCTAAGTCATATTATTTTTATATTATTTTCTACAGTCACACGAAGCTTCTGGATCTAACACCGAATCGTCAAGTGCATGCTTCTCCGAAATAATGAGTTTTCACCTACCTATTCTTCTTCATTTCCTCTGAAATTTGGATATTTTTTACATCAAGATGCTCTCTACAAGTTTCATGCAGAGATCTAAGTCAAAAATCCAGAGTATAGTCGTCGTTTATTCATGAATTCTCGGGTGTCCTGTACTACATCTCCAGAATTACCGTCTCCAAGATTCAGTCAATTTACTAGGTTATACTTGTTCATTTTGCTTCAAATTTGAGTATGTTGTAGTTTAATATGTCCCCTACAACTTTTATGAAGAAATCTAAGAGATATTCTTAGCACAAATCAACATGCAACCGAAAATCCATCAAAGGTCAGTGAAGTCGTTCCAGATCTGAGGTTTCCGTAGGATGAGAGTTTAACCACTTAAACCTCCATAATTTTCCACCAAATTTTATTATCTTGTAGTTTAAGATGTTAGCTACAACTTTAATGAAGAGATCGAAGTCAAAATCGGACTGTAAACATGCATGAAAGCTCTCACAAGTTTCTGACTCAAACAGTTTATGCGAAAACATTCCAGATCTAGCATTTCCGTAGGATCAGAGTTTGACCCCTCAAATATCCATAATTTTACACAAAATTTGAGTATATTGTATTTTAAGATGTTAGCTACAACTTTCATGAAGAGATCGAAGTCAAAATATGACTATAAACATGCATTAAAGCTCTCACAAAGTTCTGACTCGGACGGTTTTATACGAAAACAGCATGCAACCAAGAACAAAACACATAGCTTCACTCCCATGCCTCCAAATAATCCTAGATTCCGACCATACATACAAAACATTGGTGCAAGAGTAGGAAGTGGATTCCCAACTTGCCTCTAGACCACACGAACGGCGGCACACGGCGGCGAACACGGCGGCACACGGCGGACGAGCGGCAGCGTCTCCTTCTTCTCTCGACCTCCCTCTCTCGGCCTCACTCTCCCTCTCTCTCGTACAATCTCTCTCTCTCTTTGGGCGAATGGCTAACCGGCCATTCTCTCTCCTCTCTTCCCTTTTTATCTCCCCTAAACCTCATCATTTGCAATCATTGTTTGCCACTCCAATTGACCAATGCATGCCATCCCTCTCTAAGCCAATGCATGAAGACCTCTTGCCACTTGTCTTCATAATGGGCTTTTGGGCTTGGGCTTTTGGGCTTGGGCTTTTGGGCTTGGGCCGGCCACTCTTGGGCCGGTCGACAGCCCCCTTTCATGGGCCTAATTGGGCCGATTAGCTTGGCCCATCAAGGCTTTGGCCTATGGGCCTAAGGCCCATCCTAATAAAATTTAAATTTTCCTTTTTATAATTTCTTCTATGAATTCTAAATTTTAAATTCCACATGGCCAAAGTCTTGTGACATTTTATTTATAGGAATTTAATCCATAAAGTGCATGGCCAAGCATAGATTATTATCATTAATCTATCAAATTTAAAATCTCATAGACACAAGCACAAATCACCTAATCTTAAAAAGAAGACTAATGGCTAAAGCATAAACCATAGGAAATTTCATTACCTAATTAGAGGCTTTAACACACCTTATAACTTGACTTTGAATTTTGGGATGCAACACTCTACATTACCCAAATTTATGGCGATTGTTCGCTCTTCTGTCAACGGCTTCAATTCTTCGTGTTGATTCCATTCGCGCTTGATCCCTTTCTGATCGTCGCCGTCGGTGTCATTGGAACCTAAGGGACTTTCTTCATGCACATCTGGGTCACATGCGTCCTTATTATGATTATGCATAATGTAATGCCTGAGATGCAATGAGATGAGTTAGAGTAATGTCAAAAACAAAGATGATGCATGTCATTTTAAAAAAGTTTTTGAAGTATTTTTTTTGTAAAGGTTTCAAGAACTCGTCCTCATATCCTTGGATTTTCTCGTTCTTGCAAAATAGTCAAATAAGGGAGCATGTGGAGGCCTAGGCCTCAGTGACCATCATAGAGCTAGTTTGATGTGCTTCCACATGTCCTTAATAAAACATGTGTCTATTTTATGGAATGAGGAAAGATAAGGCTGTATTTTAACACACACCACCCTCGACCAACGGCTCAAGATCAGGGTTGACCATAGTTCACGTTACAAATGACAAAAATAGGAAATAAAGAAAGAAAAACTACGAGATCTCGTACATGTGAGAAGGCATAAAACGAAAGACTAGGCTAAACGAGAACCGCCCTACCCTATAGAGACAGCCATGACTTCAAAGGACTCAGCTTCCTCACACGCCAAGATGGTGCATATGACATCGTCCTTGAATAGCTCGGTCACACCATAGATGTCCTCCTCTTCCTCGAATAACATCCTTGGAGGTCCTGGAAACGTCTCTTCCAACAAGGGGTGAAACGGGCCTTGATCACCCTCGCCATCCTCGGTTTGGGCAATACGTTCACTCCAATCTCTATACCCACCTCGGCCTCCTCAGACACTTCGGCATCTCTGCCTTCCACAGCCTTTTTGCTCGCTACGACCTCCTCGCCCCTCAAGATATCCTAGGCCTCTCCTCTTCAAGTTTTTATGAGCTTCAATGGGCTTTCATACACCCTGACCATGTGATCCAAGGCCCTCCCTAGAATTATACCCACTCGCCAGCATAATCTTTCCCCGCAGCTATGGCCGGTTTAGACAATTCAGGATCCTTTGTGAAGGAGCCTGCAGGCACATGGACCACGGATACCAGCTCGAGGGTTTGAAAGCTAGATTCCTCAATACACTCAGGCTCCACATAGGGGACGGCTGTCTCGTGGTAGATCTTGAAGTCAGGTTCTCCATGGATCGTGATAAGCCTGTTATCCATCACAAATCGCACCTTCTGATGGAGGCTGGAGGCAACAGCACCTGCCATGTGGATCCATGGCCTCTCTAGTAGAAAATTAAAAGTGCTTGGTATATCTAACACCTGGAACATGACTTGGAAAAGTACTTGGCCAATCAGCAGCTCAAGTTCAATTTCCCCTATTACCTCCTTCTTCATCCTGTCAAAAGCCTGCACAGTTGACTTGCCAATACGGATCCTTTCAAGATCAATGCTAAGATGGTGGAGCGTAGCCAACGGGCATATATTGAGCACCGAAACGTTATCAATCAACACTCTACAAACAAGAGTGCTCTCATGTTTCACCGAGATGTGTAGTGCTTTAGTATGATTAGGACCATCAGGGGGAAGATCTTCATCAGTAGGAAATTTGGTCTTTTAGTAGAATAGCCCCAACGAACTCTTCCAATTAGACTTCATTGATTAATTCTGGTACGTGCACCTCATTAAAGACTTTTAGCAAGATGTCCCTGTGTTTCTCGAAAGATTTTAATAATTCCAGGAGGGAGATTTGAGCTAGCAACTTCTGCAGTTAATCCACCACATTGAACTCACTTTGGACTTTACTACGGCCAAGAATTGCTTTGCTCCTCCTCGTTTACGGCATTCTTTTCTACTCCTTTATTAGAGGTGTAACAACAGCCTGATCGTGTGATAGCGTCTACCTCATTTGTTCCATAATCCCAAGGTGTAGCTTTGGGATCGAATTTGGGGGGATTCTCTAACACTATCACTCCATCTTTCTCCGGGGGTGGCAATTCAATCATGATCAGCGTTGTGTTCCCTCCTGCAACTTTGATCACTGACATCTCCTCGACCATAAGATCGATCACCATGGGTTAAGCGATTTCCATCTTGATATCGCTGGTGGGCTCCTCATCAGATAGTTCAATCACCATCAGGGTTATCATAGCTATCACCCCTTCTTCGTACAAAGCTGGGGTCTTCGAAATTGCAGGCATAATCTTCCTCGCCCGAGATATACAAGAAAACTTGCAGAAAAATGAGCGGAATGACGATGGCATTATCATGGATACGATCCTCTCTTCCTTTTCTTTGTGTCGGATTACCCCCATGGCTACCATCTTGCGAACGTGGCTGAGTTTCTCTTCTGGTGTCACATCCTCCTAACCTCCATAGTATCCGGCCAGCACTAAGGACTCATACAACTTGGAGGCATTGACCACTAGAGGCTGTTGACTCGCCTGTGTCTCCTAGGAAATTGAGTTCACTCCCCCTGCATGATTTAGTAGAGGGTTCTATTGTACGTTAGGCTGAGCCTCCATGAAAGTCAAGATCTTCTTGTCTAGAAGCTGTTGAATTTTTATCTCAGCACGTTGCAATCATCTAAATCATGCCATCTTTCTCCCATGTGGTATTCGCAGGTTTTGGTCATATCGAACTCAGCGAATCTTGGGGGATTGTCTCTAGGTAGCTTCTTCGCGACCATCCTCTTTTCGAGAAGCATGGGCAACAGCTTTGACAGCGGGCGTGGTAGTGGGGAAAATTCCTTTCGAAAGAGCCTCTTACTGTTATCATATGTTCGTGACGAGCTACCTTGAACCACTATAGCCTTGTACGTGGGTGTTGCGGGAGATTGAGGGAGAAGTGGCTCTTACATAAGCACTATTTCAACTGCAGCCTTCTTATCTTTTCTTGCTAGGAATTTCTTTGTGCCTCTGGTTGAAATCTTTCCCTCAACCATTGCCCATTCAGCTCCTTCACCTACCTCAACTAGTTGTGAAAATGTATGGCAACTCAAGAACGCTAACCCTTGGAAGTATTCAGGGGGCAATGTCTTGAGGAACAGTTGCTTCATCTCTCTCTCTCATTCAAGGCTGACTTCACTTATGAGGCCATAGTCCTCCACCTTTGTGCGAAAGGCTTAAATGATTCATTTCTCTTCTTCTCAATACGGGTCAACTCTTCCCTCGTGGGGGCGAGCTCGGTATTAAATTGGTATTGCTGCAAAAACTCATTGGTTAAATCGTCTCAACTAGTGAATTCTTCAATGTCTAGTGTGATGAACCATGTTAGGGTAATGCCTTCCAAGCTATCTTGGAATGTGTGTATGAGGAACGGCACGTTGTCAGCATAGCGAGCCATTTTCCTTAGGTAATACCTAAGGTGGGTTTTGGGGCATCTCGTTCTGTCATACTTTCTTGTGAACTCAGGCTCTTGGAAATTCTCAGTGAAGTTCATCTTGGTGTATGGAGACAGCCTATCAGCTCCTTTCAGCTCGTAACCTTGCAAAGCACACAGTCGCTCCTCCATCTTTGCCAAATGTTTTTCACTCTCTTCACTTAGGCGGGGTGTTGGGTTTTCCTTCAAAGGAAGATCCAAATTAACGATGATTGGCGTGACAAAAGGAGCCTCTCCAGCAGTTTCTTTCCCAGGGAGATTAGCAATGTGCGTGCCTTCCGTCGATGAGGGAGCGTGTATGGCACCCCTTGACGGCCCCCAATCCGATTAGGATCACCACAGTTCGCTTACCATTAACTTTTCGTAATAACATGTCACTATAATACCATTTCAATCGCAGTGGGTTCATACAATCTGGGGGTTTACATTTTTTTTTTCATCGGTCCCTTGCGCAATGTTGATGAAATTCAGGAGATTTTCTAAAATAGTTCACAATCAAAATCTGCTTTTCGATTGAAGTTCAAAACTTGGAATGTACAGGTGATAATTTTTCTCCAAAAACCATAAGCATTTCTTGAAGTATTGAAAATCATAGTTCGGCGAGTCGATAATATTGGTCCCATCGTAAAGATTTTTGAAACTAAAAACTTTGAAATACCAAAATCCTAACCCTTTCTTGAAATACCGAAATCAACGCATCGGCGAGTCATCAAACTTAGTCCCGACCTTAAGGTTTTCAAAGTAGTTTGCATGTAAAATCTTAGAGCTTTGAAAACATCCAAACTCAAGTATTTCCAATCTAACTGCACTACATCAGACAACAACGGCAATGCATTATATCGATTGGTAGACTTTCACTTGCTGGCATGTTAAACACTAAGAAACGTGTTTAGCTACATCCGCCTTCATGCCATTCCACCAAAACTGTTGGCATATTTTTCGTACATCTTTGTACTACCCAGATGAATACTATAATTACACCTATGTGCTTCCAACAGGATTTCCCTTTTTACTTCTTCGTTGTCGGGAACATAGAGTCGTCCTTGACATCTTACTACTCCATCTTCAGAGACTTGGAACTCTGGTCTTTTCCCTAAAAACACAGCATTTCGTATCTTCACAATTTCCGAATCAGATTCTTGCAGAATATTAACTTTCTGAATATTTTCAGGTTCAATCCTTAATGCAGTAAGCATACCATTGAGATGGTCTACTTCCAACTTAAAGTCTGAATCTGCTATTGACTTTAATAGATTCCACTCTGTTATCCTCAGATTAGCCATGTTCATAGCTGACTTTCGATTTAGGGCATCTGCCACCTTATTCACCTTTCATGAGTGGTATCGTAACAGTCAAAATCTTTTAATAATTCCATCCACCTCCTCTATCTCATATTCAATTCCTTTTGTGAAAACATATATTTCAAGCTCTGTCCTAAGTGCAACTATCAATCAAATTCAAATTTAAAGAATTCCACCTTCTCGACTCAATCGAACACACTATTTAGCCGAATTATTCCTATACCTTTGTCACCATCAATTCAAGCCTAGAACCATCAAGATCAACACCACCAATAACTCATTTGGTTCAATCCAACAAAGACATTCACTATGCATTCACCGCAACATAGATTCAAGCCTAAAATATAATACCATTCATTTAGTTCAAATATCGATAGTCCACCAAGACTCATTCAATTCAATGATCGACAATCCACCAAGATAAGAACTTGTCTAGTTTCCATCAAGAATATCTCAGATCTCATCCTAAATGATCATCACTTAGACTAATCACTCATCAAATCCACAACTTGAATTTTCACATTTTCACCTTAGAAAGACTATAATCACAATTGATCATATCCACTAATTCCACCAAACCTTTTCAAACTGAGATCATCACCTAAAATTAAAAGTTGACCACTATCGATTAAACCTATTATTCTGACATATAAACCACAAATAATTTCATATCTCATATGACTACTCAACTCATGACTTCCAAGATTAATCTATACATACTAAATGCCTCCGTGTAATGCATCAAGACTTCCAATGAAATCCTCAAATAGGAAGTCACTACTTAGCTCAAATGATCATAACTTAATCCTCGAATTCATAACTTACTCTCCATAATTCACTTCTTAAGCCTTGTTTGCAGCACTACGCTTAGATGCTACGCATGTCTTCAGGTCCTTTAGAATACATCAGGACATCATCAAATGGGGACAATCACAATTTGATCCAAATAAGACTTAAGTATCCTATTCATTAAGTCCATGAATGCAGTTAAGGCATTCGTCAATCCACATAGCATAACTAGGAACTCATAGTGTCCATAGCGAGTCCTAGATGCGGTTTTAGGAATGTCTTCTTTCTTAATCCTTAACTGGTATCCTGATCTCAAGTCAATCTTAGAGAAGACCGAACTTCATTGCAGCTGGTCAAATAGGTCATCAATTCTGGGTAATAAGTACTTACTCTTAATAATTACATGATTCAATTGCCTATTATCAATGCACAAATGCATCGACCCATCCTTCTCTTTCACAACAAGAGTTCTACAAGCTTAACCATGCTTCCGCTGCGCCACTCTGATAAAATTATCCCAAAAACACCACCTTTCCAGTTTAGTTCATAGTTCGGCTCATTCCTGCCCCCTTTTGCCATCCTAGAAGCCTACCAGGAGCTGCTCCTTGTTCAGGTCCTCTGACCTCGGCGTCCACTCCCGCCCTCATCAAACCGGGACGT